>NC_141288.1:2232500-2327500 GCF_037954325.1 Fistularia commersonii
GGTGTTTTGAAATGCATCGCGACTGACGGGTCCGCCACAGTTTACCTGCTCGTCGGCATGAAAAACAATGCAGTTCTGGGAACAAAGTAAGAGACGCCTGCGAGGAACTGGAAGTGTATGGAAAATACATTAGAAGGACACCTGGAGGGGTTACAAAAGCAACATCACCAAAGAAATAACTCTTCATCGCCAATGGGCTGCTCCCTTCTGGGGTCACAGCCAATCACCTGGCTCCATCCAGCCCTCTCCTCTACATCCTCTTTTCTCACACCAATTAACGTATCTCCTGCCTCCGCCTTTCTAGAGTCTTCCCCACCTGCTCCCCGCTCTTACTATAGATCACAGTGTCATCTGCAAAATATCATGGTCCATGGGATGGTCTCCTCACCTCATCTGTCAGCCATAGAAAACAAGAAGGAGCTCAGAGCTGACCCCTGATGCACTCCCGCCTCTACCTTGAACCTCTCTATCACAGCGTGCATACATGTCCTGCACCACTCCAACACACTTCTCTGCCTCTCCAGATTTCCTTAGAGTCACCAACGGAATGGGGATTTAAGGAGACTAATGTTGTGACAGATGTTAACTTTGAACGCACACAGGTGGAGTATCTGCTGAAGAAAATCTCCACTGCCATGAGTCAGGAGTGGCAGGAGGACTTCATGTCCCAGGAGGCTGCTGAGCGGGAAGAGGGCATTTCGGTGTGGAGGTTCCTGGAGCTCATGGACGCCGGCGCCCTGCTGGGAGTCACCAGTGCCGAGGCCTTCAGTCTGGCGCTGGATGAGGTCTACCTGGAGATGTACCACAATGTCCTGAAGAGGGTGAGTCTTCTTCTTCTTCATCGTCTCTTGCAATGCATACGCTCTTAAACTTCCTCATCCTCCTTTTTTTTTTTAGGGCTACATGTGGAAAAAGGGGCACGTACGGCGGAACTGGACCGAGCGCTGGTTCGTGCTGAAGCCCTCCTCCGTGGCCTACTACATCAGCGAGGACCTGAAAGACAAGCGAGGGGAGATCCCTCTGGACAAGAGCTGCGTCGTGGAGGTCGGCGAGGAGACGTGAGGTAGCGGCGACTGAAAACCGGAGTTACCTGAGACGTTTTTGTCGTCTTTATGTTGCAGCCGATTCCCGACCGAGAAGGGAAACGCTGCTTGTTCTGCGTGAAAACCTACAATAAGACCTACGAGATGAGCGCCTCCGACCAGAGGCAGAAGGTCGAGTGGATCCAAGGTGTGTATGAGAAACATCAAGACCACTGAAGGTGGGTTTCCTTTAAGGGCTCAGCCTCTCTCTGAGGAAACCAAAGCAATTCTTTTAAATCGCAGATTTCCTATGCGAGCCATTTGAATGTCAAAAGATGAGCTAGCCTAGCGACAAGCGCTAAAAAAGAAGCTAATGGTGCCGTTCAAGAGGAAACATTAGTGATAAGCTGGAGGACGTTACGGGTCCTGCAGAGAAACTCAAGATGGTGAATCCAGGTCACCACAAGCCTGAGGGTTTTCTTTCCGGAAGGTTTTCTGTGGCCTCAGCGGATCTCACAATCTGCAACACTCGACTTCATCGAAAAGATGCAAACTCTGATCATAACCCGACGTAACATCGGCTTTAACGTTAAAAGTGCACCATTGGAGGTCTTTTCCCAGCAACTCAATGCAGAAGTGAAACTTAATAGAGTTTATTTTGAAAGCGAGTGCCATAATAGATGATGGATTGAAAAATGTCAGGATTCAGTTGCTCAGCAAATGTTCAAATAGTCGTTCGCACATGTAGAGACACACAACCATTCACTCTTATTCATGTAGAGACATACCAAGGACCGTCTTCCAGTGAGGCGGATGCACTAACCACTGTGGTACAATTTAATTAAATTTAATTTAATTTGATTTGATTTCATTTGATTTTTATTTTATTTTATTTTATTTTATTTTATTTTATTTCATTTTATTTTATTTTATTTTATTTTATTTTATTTTATTTTATTTTATTTTATTACCAGAGTGTCTTCATTTATCAGATCTTCTTAATCCACACAAACCCAGGTGTGTCCCATGCAGGTTTGCAAGCACATGTGTGTTTTTTCATGTGATTGTGTGTGTGTGTGTGTGTGTGTGTGTGTCCAGCGGTCCAGACAGCCCTCCGTCTTCAAAGTGAAGGGAAACCCTCGCTTCACCAAGAACTCAAGCTGAAGCGACGGGTTCAGCGGGAAAACAGCCAGCGAGAACGCAGCCGCAGCGCCCGCAGCAGCTGCAGCAGCCAATCGGAGGATTCCAACACCCAGGACCTGGAGAGGATGGAGAAAGAAAAGGACCGGCAGGATCTAGAGATAGAGAGCATCATCCAGGTAAGCGGAGGAGAACAAAGGGAAAGCTATGAAATAATTTCCAAAAATTTAGGTTATGTGGGATTCAACCGTCAAGACCAAAGAATCATTATAAGCGTGAATTGAAAATGTTTGTTTACAGCATTTGAATATAAAGTACAGTAAATGGATAAGTCTAGATAATCAAAACTGCGCTCTAAAGCCAGCCTGAAAAGGTTTAGATTTACACAACATGCTTTTGTGGTCTCATTGATACTTGATTTAGTATTTTCTATAAAAATATACTTAAGCAGCAACTTGCAGGTCAGCTTCCTCTTTCATCTGGAAACCAGAGCGGCTGCAGAGTCGAGATACAAAGGTCGTCTGCTGCTCTGGTTATTGTCACTTCTCAACCTTTGGACTTGAATTGCTGATCGACCAGTGTGTGTGTGTATGTGTGTGTGTGTGTGTGTGTGTGTGTGTGTGTGTGTGCAAAGCACTTTCAAGTTCTGAGTTTGTATCTCAGCATTCCAATGACATGGGAGTTTTATTGTTCCTATATGTAATTTAAACATAGGAAGGGCGCAAAGTTACTTTTTTAAGGATTCCACCTCAAGGCAAGGTGCAGTCAGGGGAGGCAGGAGAGGCCATGCCTCACTTGACAATCTTGGAAAGAAAAAAGGTCCAATGAAAAAAAGTATTCAATGGTTATATTTATCAGTGATTTTTCACTGTACAGGCATTTTTCATTCAACTTCACCACTTTTAGATTGTTTTTCATTGAAAATGGCTGGATTCTCACATATATTGCAAGACGTGCGGTGAGGCCCTGGACTGTTGGGCCTCAACGCAGATTGCGTAATTGCGTGAATTGGTGTCACTATTAAAATATTTAAATGTTTTTGCTATATGAACTACATTTCCAATGTACAGTGTTTTTTGTCAACAACTGTAAGTGTGTCACTAGTTTCTTGTGCTGAGCGATCATGAAACAGCTGCAAAGAGCCACTCAGTGAGGTGAGGCACGGAGTTCTCCTGCCTCACGGTTGGGGGCGCTCGTGATTCCGGGGATTCTTCTCGCGACTCCCCGGAGTATTCGTTGAATAAGCTCCTCTGTAGGGTTCATATGTTTATAAATCTGATCGTGATGCGTCTCGTGAACCTCACCGCACGTCACTGATTCCAAAGGATGGGCTTCTCCATGTGGAGTCTCCATGCCGAACGTCACAGCCAATCACAGCGCAGAATAGAGAATGGATGAATGAATTTAATCCTTACTCTCAGTTTCAGGGATGTCACCTCTCACTTGGAAACATACGCGTTTTCTGGTCTCTTTTTTTTCGGACACAGGTTGTCCTAGCGGCGAGCTTCGCCTCTCCTGCACATCTCACGAGCGCGTATCTATCTTTCAGCATGCGCGGGAACTGGAGACCCGGCGGCGGGAGGCGGAGGAGCGGGAGAGGAGGAAACAAAAGGAGGTGCAGATGGAGCTGGAGAGGCAACTCAAAGAAGCTGAGATGGTGAGAGAGGGTGCAGCAGGCGGCGGCGTTTCCTTGTAATTTAGCGCGCGCGACCGTTGGCTTTTCCCTCTGACAACAGCCCAGAAAAACATTGGCATTATAAAATCCAAATCGATTTTAGTGTCTTCAGTGGAAACGCTAATGTCATTCCTGGAAAAGGTGATTGAGGAATAGGTCAGTTCTTTCCACTCAGTGTGTGTGTGTGTGTGTGTGTGTGTGCCAGATGAGGGACAGCATGCAGGCAGAGATGCAGGAGAGGGCCAAGGAGGCCGAGAAGCAAAGGATAAGAATCCTGGAGTTGGAAATGACACAAAAGAAGCTGGAGGCGGCGCTCAACATGGAGATCCAGGCTCGGCTGGAGGAGGAGCGGGCCAGGCAGGAGCTGGAGAGGTAAATAAAAACAACTTTATTTATCCCGAAGGAAATTGTTGTGCCGGAGTTTCAAGTAAAACATAACAATAATAAATAATAGTTGGAAGGAGGGAGAGTTAGGAATGCAAATAAAACTATAAAGTGTCAAAGTCAAGGCTATAAAGTGTTTTAAGGTCTTAAAAAGGTCTTAAAAAGGCCGTTTTCCTCCATGTCAGGATGATTCCAAGTTGTGGTCTCTAATATTTGGTTTACTTTTAAGCAACAAAAGAGATGAATTATGTGTCAATGTTATTTTAGGCCTGGCCAAGTTCTTCATTCACAAAAACAGAATGCAAAAGTGTTCCCCAAATTTTACTTTTTTTATAAAACGATTTTGAATTACATAAAAAAATCTGTAAAACTTATGGAAAAATCCAAAAAACAAATACAGTTTGTTGTCTGAGATTCCTTGTGAACCACCAACTTAATTACATGTTATATTCCCCTTGCAAGTTTTTTTTTCCCTTTCTTTTTAATTTCATTTGTCTATCTATTTATTGAATTATTTCCTTTTACTTTCTTTTTCGTGTAGCATTATACATTTCTCACAAACCGTCAACACTATTAACTTCTGATTACATACAGAACGAATGTCCTTATGTCCTTTGCTTCCTCATCCCCGGTTGTTTCATTGACATTCAGTTCTACCTTGTTTATTTGGACATATGTATATTTGTTTGTACTATTTATGTTCAATTAAAAAAAAAAAAAAAAAAAAAAAAAAAAAAAGTCTTTCCTTTGGGCTAGCAACAAAAAAAAAAAAAGTTCAATGTATTTAGTTCCGTAAATAAATTGATTATTTTAAGAAAAAAAAAAAAAAAAAAAATTGGTGGTCTCCGCCTGCCGTTGCCAGGTTGCTGCAGGCTGAAGAAGAGAAGAAGAAGCAGTTCCAGCTCCTTCAGGAGAAGCAGAAGTCTCTGCAGAACCTCAGCTCCGCACAGGAAGCCTCCCAGGAGAGCGGCGAGGAGATGGGCGCCCCTTCCGCCCTCCACTCGGCCTCGCGGGAGCTCCAGGATCTTCGTGCGTCTCGCCAGAGGAGCCAAGGGCGCCTGGAGGTTCTGTTTTGTTTTTTTGTCTGACTGACTCAGTTTGAGGTTTAGCGGTGTTGAAACTTCTCCGTGTCTCCACCAGGAAGTGCAGGAGAAGCTGAGGAACGCGAGTCAACACGTCCGGCACTGGAACGTCCAACTGAACCGCCTGATGACGCCCATCAGCCCTGGAGGTGCAGCTCCCGCTTTGTTTTGTCTGTTTTGAGTTTTTTTTATCGTAAACAACTTGCAGTGAGTCAAGGCCATTCATGCGCCCCCTAGTGGTCATATTCGGAAGTGCACGATTGCGCAGAACAGACGTGATTCGTAACAGAATAACTTGAAATCGATAAAGTTAAATTAACTGGGAAAAATAAACACACATAATGGCTAGAGTTGTTGCAACTGTCTTATAAAAAAGTGTTTTTTTTTTGGTCTTTTACAGAGCTTCTGGAGCACCGGCTCTTAGTGAAACACATGTGTCCGAAAGAAAAAGGCGCCCTGGCCAGCAATGAGTTTGTCTTCAAATACAAGATAAAAGCTGAAGACAGAAGCCAGATATCAGAAGACGGCGAGCGACCGGAGGAGCAGCTGGAGGAGCGGCTGGAGGCCACGCATCTGCTGGACGGATCAGAGGAATCTGGGGGAAAACCCAATGGACAAATATAATCCGCAGGCTGAAATGTACCAGGTCCAGATCAACAAATCCGAGTAAGACGACGTGCACGATGAGTGCTGTAATATATTTATATTTCAAGATGCACACTAAGAGGGATATCTATGACGACAAGCACAATTTAAAACAGGATGCCAGGAAATCACACCCGACTAAGATCAACCCATGTCAACTGTTTTGTACAATAAAATGTATGAGTTGGTAATTTAACCTCATTTCGTCATGCTGGTGGTTTTTTTTTTTTTTTTTTTTAATCGGAATTATTTAAATGAATCCTCATAGCTGTTTACCTCTCAAAATCTTATGAGGACATTGCCGATCCTTTAAAAGAGGTATATAACAAGGTTTATATTAGCCTCAAATAGAACGCAATACAATACAACCGTCTTCATTGTCATTAGAGTGCAACAATTTTGCTTCTCAGCTCTGTAAGATGCTCCTTATAAAAAGAAAAAAAATATTGCAGCAGAATATAATCCAAGCCTAACTTAAATGATTTAAGTCCAGTTTAGGCTGGGAGATCCTAGAATGGGTAAATTATGTCATTATTGCTGTTACTATTGACATATAATGTGTGTTTGTGCCCAGGACTGCAGTGAAGATACGACGGAGATAGTTTGGTCACTTAAAAAGTAATACTACCGTGATATTAAGTCACGAGGGAACATTTAAATGTTTCCTTTCCAGTCGGATGTCCGAGGTTTAACAAAGGAAAACCCAAAGGGGCCCCACAATGAAAGCGGCGGGACTTTCTCAACTGGTTGAAAGTTGGGCCAAATATTTGACTCACATCCGGTGCCCATTAATGAGAAGGTGATAATATGATATAATTATAATGGGTAAATATCAAAATCATAATGTCCTCATTTGCCAAGTAGTTTCCAGGGGCGACCAATTTCCTGTGGCGTAGCAGTGCATATAATAAAAACAAAGTTTGAGTTTAAAAAAAAAAAATAGGATTAAAAGAAACGGGTGGTGCAAAGGAGCAAGAAGTGCAAAAAGCAAAGGGGTAGAGTTCCTGCAGTTTTTATGACGAGAAGCTTTGGTTCTGATGGACCGCAGCCTCCTGCCAGAGGGGAGTGGTTCACAGATGTAAATTAATCTAAAAAAATATAAATCTTGAATCATTTACACTCCCTATATTTGAAAAGTTTAGGTACTCTATGCTGATTGCTTAATGTGCAGCAAATGCATGGTGTTATGTGTTACTCGCTTTGAGCAGAGGGGGCGCTGTTGTAAATTAGAGCTGAGGATTAACCCGGAAGTAAAAAAAAACACAACACGGAAGTAAAAAAACACAACACGGAAGTGAAAACAATATGGCGCCGCCCTGGCGATGTCATGCGGAGACGAAACTATGTTTGTTTTGAGTCGGGTTACTTTGAGGGGTTATTTATTTTATTCCTCGGGTTGAAGTGTGGTTTTAGTCGTAAATTCCTTGTCGGGTGAAGGGGAGACATGTCGGGGGTTTTAAATATCACCGCACCTTCCAGGCGTAAGGTCAGCCGGTTGGTGTCTCTATGCCGGGGACTCTCCAGCTACCCGCCGTCTCCAGAGGTCGAAGCCCCGGCCACCCCGCCGGAGGAGCGGCGGAGGCCCCGGAAGGACCCCAGCGGCTGCTCCGTGCTGCTCTTCCCCGGCCAGGGGAGCCAGTTCGTGGGCATGGGGCGAGGACTCCTCAGGTACCCCAACGTGAGAGAGATGTTTTCGGTCTCGCAGAAGATCCTGGGCTACGACCTTCTGTCTCTGTGCCTGGATGGACCCGAGGAGGAGCTGGGGAAGACCGTGCACTGTCAGCCCGCCGTGTTCGTCTGCTCGCTGGCGGCGGTGGAGAGGCTGAACCAAGAAAACCCCAAGGTCCGTATGTGGCCTGTAAGCTGCTGCCAGAAAAAAAAATTAAAAATAGAAAATTTAACCCAAAAAGCTACAAAAAAAAGCCATCAAGAATTTTTTTAAAAATATTAAAAAATTAGATCAATATATTTCAAACATTTCCTGCAGTGCTCATTGTTGCAGCATATAGGAGTGTCTCAGAAAATTAGAATATTGTAATAAAGTCCTTTGTCTTCTGTAATGTAATTAAAAAAAAAAAAAACATTTTCATGATATACTAATATTTTGAGATAGGATTTTTGAGTTTTCCTAAGATGTAAGCCATAATCAGCAATATTAAAAGGATTGCAATATTTCAGTTAATTTGTAAAGAATCCAGAATGTATGACTTTTTTGTTTTTGTAATTGCATTATAGAAGATAAAGAATTTTATCACAATATTCTAATTTTCTGAGATAGTCCTGTATATGGTTTGATACGTAGTTTAATTTATCAATCCCCAGGGGGAAATTTAATCGTCATTGTAGGCGGGTTTGTCAGAAATCATTAAGATAAGAAAAATTACATTAAAAAAAAGGCAGCAAGTGAAAAGTGTCAAGAAAAAAGTTAATGAAGACTAAAAATCTTCTATTCTGACATTGGATACAAAATGAACAAAGACTGTGCAACATATGCATTAGAATGTAAAATATAAGAGAAAATAAAAGAACAACACATGACCAGCAAGCAGTTAATTCAGATGATTGTTCCTGATGTGTCCCTGCATACAAAGCAGGCATCACAATCTTGATATTGTATTATGTTAATGTTAAATACTTTTGCATTACATGAAACACAAACCTCTGCTGCGATTTTCATTCTTCATATGCAGCACATCATATACTGTTGTATATTAAGATTTTTTTTTTTTTTTTAATTTTAGGAATAGTTAATATTTTATCTGCTACACACTTTATGTTTATTTTAGTGTAAAAAAAAGTGTTTTTACTGGTGCATTTATATACACTGAGGGAAGGTGAGAAATGTCTTCTCCATTCCTCTGTATGTCTGGTACCTGTGGAGAAACTGACTTTATTTTCGATCCAAGCTAAAATTCATTGTTTGTTAAAATTTTATGTTTTAGTAGACATTAATTGGGATCTGTTTCTGCCTGCAGGCTATTGAAATGTGTGTCGCAGCTGCAGGTTTCAGCGTCGGGGAATTCGCAGCTCTCGTCTTTTCCGGCGCCATGAATTTCGCAGAAGGTAAACATATTTCCCGTCTTCTTCCCCCGGCCGCCGCGGGTCTGGTGAAGCGAGGTGAGAATCCCCTGCCGTCTGTGCCTTTTTTTTACTTTTCCAAAGCTCTGTACGCGGTGAAGGTTCGCGCGGAGGCAATGCAGAAAGCGTCGGAGCTGGTGCCCAGCGGGATGCTGTCGGTCATCGGTAAACCTCAGGCCCAGTACAAACACGCGTGTCTGCAGGCCAGAGAGCACTGCAAGAGCCTTGGGATGGAGCAGCCGGTCTGCTCCGTGGCTAACTACCTGTTCCCCGACGGCAGGGTCATCGCAGGTCACCAGCAGGTGCGGCGCTTTCGCTTTCATCCGAGCTATTATAACAAAAAAATAACGCCGATCCACTTGATGCATCCACCTGTCATAGAAGAAGATTATCAATGCTGTCTTTGGTTTATCTAAATCTACAGCGATTGCCCTGAACTGTCTGCTCTCGGCGATGTTTCTCAGGCGCTGGAATTCCTGCAGAAGAATTCGAGGCGCCTTCAGTTTGTGAGGGCTAAACCGCTGCCGGTGAGCGGAGCCTTCCACACCGAGCTGATGAACTCTGCCACCGAGCCCCTCAGAGACGTCCTCCGACAGGTGGAGGTACGACTGCATTTAGCGTTTGGCTGTTTTTGGACAACGGTGCTCCTAAACTGCGCCCAAGGCTCGATCCTCCCGGGCTCTGGGAGAAGAAGAAGTGGCTTTCCACTCTCTTCTGCTGTAAACACTCGGTCTATTATTAATGTATCAGTGACCTGAGTGGGTTAAATGTGGATTTTCAAAATAAAACCCCTGTACCCGCCATACCCGTGCACATTCAACCATGATTAGCTGCTAGAGGACTCTAGAATGAGCCCATTTGTGAGCAGGAGACATGCAACCATTCTTTCACTCATTCACGTCATATAAAGACAGACGACCAGATGCCCTCGCTCTTTGCAGAAGTAAATAACGTCAGTGGATGCTAACCTTAAAGGTAACCTGACCTTAACCTGGGTATTAGTTGAGTGTCCATTTGCGTTTTTTCCACTTTTATTAAAGCAGTGTAGCTTCCAGCATCAGTCAGAGCCCGTCTGTACCTCGCCATCTAATGCCGAGGTCCGCCCCTTTTTAGCTGCGGCGTCCCGAGATCAGCGTTTACTCCAACGTGGACGGAAAGCGCTACATGAACGAGAGCCACGTGCGCAGGCAGCTGGTGAAACAGCTGGTGTCGCCGGTAAAGTGGGAGCAGACGCTGCACGAGATCTTCGAACGGACGCAGGGCGAGGCCTTCCCGCACACCTACGAGGTCGGACCCGGGCGCCAGCTCGGAGCAACGCTTCTCAAGTGCAACAGGAAGGCCCACAGTCGCTACGCTCACGTGGACGTGACTGCGTCCGCGGGCTGACGGCGTGGAGACGGGTGAGGACGGCGTCTGACACGTGGAAAGCTCCTGTGGCTGCTTTATCCTTTGTATATTATGTATATGATTGAATAATTTTTAATGAAACAACAATTTGCTGCCATAGTTTATTTGCGACACATGATAAAAAGCATTTACAATTCCGATACAGAAAGTCCAGCTCCCATTTTCTTTCTTTTTTTTTTTTTTTTTTTTTTTTTTTTAAATTGAAGATATGATTTGTATTTTTATTTTTAAAAAGGCTCATCATAAGTAGAGATTCACGTAAGTACGACAGACTGCAGGCCAGCAACAGTCCAAACACGTCGACCGATCGGTCACTGCTACAATACGCTGGCTGACTCCTGGAGCGGAGGGGGAAATGGTCACAATCACTCAAAATGATTATTTCTTTTTATATTATCGATAGCGGGAATTGTTCACAGTCTCTCTGAAATTGAATACATCTCATTTCGTATAAAAAGTCACAGCAAACGGCAAAAAAAACGAACCACTTTGCGAGAACAGTCTTTTGCAATGTTTTTTTTTTTTGTTTTGTTTTGTTTTTTTGTTAAACGCACAACAGCCGCAAGACCCGCTTCACGGCGCGCTAGGCTCGGCGCCGTAGCTGCGGAGCACAGAAAACGCTGACCGCAGCTGCCAGCGCTGCAGCCAGGAGGCCCGCGACCCAGTCCGGGAGGGTTCCGGCCCTGAAACTGGATACCTGAGAAAAGCAAAGATCAGCCAGTCGGGAATGGTACAGGGACCCGACGCGATATCCTTGCACACATAGGCCGATTGTGATTTAACGTGCACTTTAGTTGCATTTATGCCGAAAGTATTTATGCACTATAAATGAGGGGGTGTGTTACCCGTGCTGGCCGCTCCTCGGATCCGTGGAGGCCCAGCCCGGGCACGGAGCTCACTATCCAGGCCTTCAGAGCAACGGACAGTCCCTGGACACCGCCAAGGTGGGGGTGGATGTCCCTGCCGTGGTGCGACACCGCGTTACCCTTCTCTCGAGAAAAAGAACGTGCGGATGACGTGCCCGGATTTATTTTTACCGGTAAAAGGTCATCATCGCGGCCTGAGCGCGTCTCAGCGCGCGGACGTGCGACGGAGGCCCGTTTGCCCGCCTGCTGGCCCACTCTCTGTCCAGATGGTCTCCGATCGCAGCCAAGCGGCGTCCGCAGGCCCGAGCAGATCCAGCGTCCATCCTAGTGCGGGAACGTATGTTCACTGAATAACTACAGCTGTAGTGCAAGTTACATTACATTGCATTTGGCAGACGCTTTTATCCAAAGCGACTTACAATAGAGGACATAAGGACTGCACATACACTTGCAAATACATGATGCACAGGAAAAGTTATAAAGTCACGTGCAAGAATTGTTTTCGAGGCATCCCGTCCACACCTGAGGCTCCAGTTGGACGCGGCTGCAGGATCACCAGGTCCAGCCTGGGGGGAGGTCATGCCGCGCTGCTCTCTCATTTGTTCCACCATTTGGTTGTCTGAGATGTGAACAGATCACCTGCAAATTATTATAATTTCTGCACGTGGCCACGAACAACGTTCAACTGTGGGGAGGAACTTTGAGGAACCCCATGCAGACGCTGGGGAGAACATGGAGGCTCCACCTAGTAAGGCCTGTGAGATTCAAATTTTTTAAAATTTATAATCATACTCAGTTGACCTATTAATACTATATTGGGACATTAAGGATTAAATAAAAAAAAAATTGAAGCTTTAGTTAGTCATAAGTAACTACATAAAATATATTTCAGATTTCAGATTTGGTTTTCTTTTCAGAATGGTCTCTCACGCATCACAGACGGTTATGCAATGCAAATAGTGCCAGAGAGCGATGAAACCCGGTAGGTTTGTCTGTGTTTTTGATTCCTAACGTCCATAAAAGTGTGTAAACAGTGGGTCACATGACCAGCGTGGGTTGCAGGTTGGCGTCGTCAGGGTGAAACTCCCGAGCCGCTCAAACAGGCTCGCCTGGGTCTGACGGTGACATCATCTGTTGTCCACTGATCAGTACTCATACATGGACAGATAATACAGACAATGACACCACCTGCTTCTCATTGGATTTAACTCTGCTATCGTGTGTTTTGCCCTCACACCCTACACACACACACACACACACACACAAACAATATGCACCTGTCTTGTGATCACCTGTCTGAATGCAAATTCTCCATTTTCATAGCAAGCCAAAGTGATCCTATCCTCTCACAGAGCAAACTTAAAGCAATATACACTGCTCCAAAAAGTTAGGTTAACGCTAAAATAACACATCCTAGATCTGAGTGAATGAAATATTCTTATGAAATACTTTGTTCTTGATGTAGTTGAATGCGCTGACAACAAAATGACACAAAAATGATCAATGGAAATCAAATGTATGAATCCCTGGAGGTCTGGATTTGGAGTCACGCTTGTAATTAAAGTTGAGAAACACACTACAGTGATACAAATTGGATTTAATGTTTACATCGTGTTGTTTAAGTGTTCCCTTTATTTTTTCGAGCAGTATATATATAAATATATGTACTTATTTTATCGCAGCATTTTTTTTTTGATGGTATGAAACACAAACACGGAGTAGCTGTTACTTCTGCAAAATATAGCATTCTGATCTTATTCAGGTTTCAAATATTCAAGAATGACATAACAAAGACATGATGTCTCTCTCAAAGTCGAGGGGTGTTTTGATGAATACACAAACCAGATTAAGATAAAAAATATGAAATTCTTTCAAATAATAGAAATGTAGGGTTGAGGTTGTCCTTTTCAGCTTTTTATTGTTTTCATGTCTTTTTCTAAATCAACAGGAATGAAGAAAACAAAAGCAGGTGCATGCAAACCAAATTTATCTCACCTTTCCTGGAGATTAAATTGAACGGACGCCGCCCTGAAACAAATTGAAGGTCATTCTGGTTCAAATAGATTTGAATTTAAATGAATAACAATTGTAAAAATGTGCCGGTACTTACAGCAGCGTCCTCTCAACCCTTCGTACTCCGGTAACTGAGACTCACCTCAATGACCCCGCCTCTGCCTGCTGCTTCCACCGGGCAGCCACTAGATGACGCCTCCATCAACCGCTGTCGTCGCAATTTTGTTGATTAAATCGTCTTTTCGTTTGGGCTTTTCCCTTCAGGGGTCGCCACAGAGAATCAACCTTCCTCAACGAACCCTGCTCTCTGTATCCTCCTCTGTCATACCAACTAACTTTATATCCTCTCTCACTACGTCCATAAATCTTCTTTTTGGTCTCCTGCCTGGCAGCTCCACCTTCAGTAACCTCCTATCCACATCTTCACCATGGTTTGGACATGATAAGAGGGGTATTCATGTCCAAACTATCTTAGCCATCACTTGGTCTTGGTCATACATGTTCTGCGCCTCCAGGACAGAGTCTTCTTTTTCTTTGAGCTTTTCCCTTCGGCGATCTTCACAGCCAATCAACCTTCTCCATCTAACCCTGTTCTCTGTATCCTCCTCTCTCACACCAACTAACTTCATATCCTCTCTCACTACGTCCATAAATCTTCTCTTTGGTCTCCTGCCTGGCAGCTTCACCCTCAGCAACCTTCTATCCAGATCTTAACCATGGTTTGGACATGATAAGAGGGGTATTCATGTCCAAACTATCTTAGCCATCACTTGGTCTTGGTCATACATGTTCTGCGCCTCCAGGACAGAGTCTTCTTTTTCTTTGAGCTTTTCCCTTTGGTGATCTTCACAGCCAATCAACCTTCTCCATGTAACTCTATTCTCTGTATCTTCCTCTCTCACACCAACTCACTTCATATCCTCTCTCACTACCCCCCTAAATCTTCTCGTTGGTCTTCCTACAATTCCTGCATCTGTCTACCAATATATTCACTGTCCCTCCTCTGTACATGTTCCAACCATTTCAGTTCTCTCCAAAACATCTAACATGATGGACTCATTCCCAGATCCTATCCATCCTGGTCCTTCCCAAAGAGAACCTCAATATCATGACAAAGTTGATGGTCCATGATCCTAATGGAGATGGCGTTCGTCGGGACAAAAGAGTAACTTTTCTGAGATTACCGGGACTGGAATGTGAAAAAGATAAATCTAAACAAATGCGTGAAACCTGTTTAATTATTATTGGTTGAAAAAATATATCTACTCTTACTACTAGGACATGGTGTCCTTCAGGGATCTTTCCATCCATTCATCGGTATGGCCTTCGGTCTTCCTTTCGGCATCTACTACAACTACCGCACCCACTAATCATAACAATAATAATGGAAATAATAATTATAATCTACTTATAAGATAAGATAAGGTAATACTTTATTGATCTCCAGAGTGGAAATTTGTTTGTCACAGCATCGCAACAATAACACTAGCAATATATAAAGAGAAAAAAACAATGAAAAGGATGAAGACAAGAGCAAGGATAGGAAGAGACAGCAGAATGACAAGCATAAAAATAAACAGGATGAGAAGGAAATGA
The DNA here is from genome assembly GCF_037954325.1 of Fistularia commersonii. NCBI lineage: Eukaryota > Metazoa > Chordata > Actinopteri > Syngnathiformes > Fistulariidae > Fistularia > Fistularia commersonii. Next base: position 2,247,409 of record NC_141288.1, read on the forward strand.
CAGCAACAGGGGTAAAAAAGTAGTTAACAGAATGACAACAATAAGGATAACAATAGATAACAAAATGAACAATAACAATAATAATTAAAAATTCAAGATTTAAAGCGTTAATATTACATGTACAGTGTAGAAACGTGTTTTCCTGTACGTTGAAATTCCTACGTTGCTGTTCGTGGTGCATTTGGATATATGCTGATAGGAAGAGTGTAAACATTATTATAAGTATGATTATAGATATGAACATGAACAGTGCAATAGATCAGTGGCACTGGAGTCCAATTCGACATTTGAAAAAATAATTGTACTCACTGACATTTGCAGAGTTCCTCTGCTTCATAAAATATGCATAATGCTGAATTTATGATGGTGTAAGTTTCGGCTTTTTCTATGAAAACCGTTTAAATCTTACATTTTATGGTGGATACCTCTACTGTCAAGCAGATATGTGAAGGCTCCAGGGTTTTGTTTTTAGCTTACAAAATTGTTTATTTATGCCAGTTTTTCAGGCAACTCTTATCTATGTGAGAAAAAAGTGCGTTTATGAATGTAAAATAAAATTAATGACGATTTAAAAAGTAAATTGTAGGGAATTGTTTGAAATAAATAAACGGTGAAACAGCGCCCCCTGTCGGTCAAAATGCGATAACGTCATCCTGCGGTGACCCCGCTGCGTCCTCGGTTGCCAGGGAATCCTACCACAACGACCTCATCCTTTTTCTTTTTCTTCCTCTTCATTTTTGAAGAAAAAAACAACAAACGTTTAACCTCCAGTGTAATTGCAGAGCCGATTTGCGATTTAGATGATTTAAAAAAAATAATAATAACAAAGACTTTTATTGTGAAGAGTAGTTCGACCGGAGCGTTTCGTCACTCCGCGACGCCCGGATCGATAAATGTGGCTCGTCCGCGATGAAACCGCTAACACGGAGGCGCATTTCCACCGTTAGGGTTCGCCGCCGGTGACGCCGCCCCGTCCGGTCCCACCCTCCGGTCCTCTCCGGCATCCGGAGTTCCCGCATCCGTGAGCGGGTGATGTCCGCCCGGCCTCCGCTCTGCGGCAGCAGCAGCCGGGGGATCCAGCGGGGTTGCTAGCGGAGGGAGCCGGGCTAGCTCTCACTGATGACTGGCGGTTTCCTCGCGTCGACTCGCAGGTCAGTGACAAGAAACAAACTATTGTCGGCGTGTCGTTGAACATTTTTAATTATTATTTTAAAGTACTGGAAGTGTTAAATGTCAGGTTTTTTTTTCTATTCACCGCTTCGTGTGTCGTTTGCATCTCAGCGGGAGGCGCCATGGCCGGGAAGGTGAAGTGGGTGACGGATATCGAGAAATCAGTGCTCATCAACAACTTCGAGAAAAGGGAGTGGATTCAAGTCTCGGAAAATGAGGACTGGAATTTCTACTGGTATGTAGATAAATCCCACTTTTAATTTCAAAATGTCTTAAACTTTTTTTTTCCCTGACACCCCCCTTTTCTTGACAGCCCCATTATATGATACATCATTTTTCACTTGAGCTAACTTTAGCTAACTTTGACTAACTTTGAATTAAGCTAGCATCACAAATCTCCTAATTATTAATAATAATAATAAAAGATAAACCTTGATTACAAAGCTGTAAAGAGTGATACAAATTAAATTGAAAAAAATCTAAGAACCACCTGCATAACTCCTGTGCTTAGCAATGTCATAAAAGTCAAAATAACTATTACATTTTATGCAGCTGTGTTGTCGTCCTGAAATCTAAATGTCAAAAATGTCACTTTACACCAGCAGTGACAGGCAAACGTCTTTCCCAAAAAGGAAAGGAACCAAACCCAGATAAAAATAATTAAAGACATATTTAATATTAGTTAACTGCACTTTGTCCTTTTGAGTAGTTAGTAAACACACAAGTATCACCATCCATCAGTGAATATATGGCAGTACATGTTTTGCCAGTCAAAATACCAGCAAACAAATTGGTCAGTGCTAAATACAATGGGAGTAATATTCTTTTCACGGTGGAGCAACAAAAAGGTGGTTCAATTTTGATGTCTGGGTGGAGTCTCCCAAGTTCTCCTCAGGGTCTGCGTGGGTTTCCTCCAAGCTCCCCAGTTTCCTCCTTCCTCCTTTTTTTAAATGTTTCTTTATCACCAATTATAAAGCAAGTAAGCTCAAGCACGTACTCAGCAAATGCTATCTTAGAATATAATCCCACAGAGTCTTCAGATCCAAAGGGTCTCCTTTACGTCCCCTTGCAGGATGAGCATCCAGACCATAAGGAACGTCTTCAGCGTGGACACGGGCTACCGCCTGTCCGATGACCAGATGGTCAACCACTTCCCCAACCACTACGAATTGACCAGGAAGGACCTGATGATCAAGAACATCAAGCGCTATCGCAAAGAGCTGGAGAAGGAAAGCAGCCCGCTGGCAGAGAAGGACGAGAACGGGAAATACATCTATCTAGGTATCCGGATGAGAGTAAATATTGTCATAGCAGGTTGAGATAATATTGTCAGTGCAGTATCTAAGAGACAAAATAACACCTGCACACACCCTCGCAATTCTGCTACCAATTCGCCACTAGATGGCGCATTTTTCCACCTATAGATCTGACTTTGTTGTAGCAGTGTCATATATGGTTTATTTTCATAAAAATGTGCCGTTTTTACATCATGAAAGAATTAACGTTGTCGCAAAATAAAATAAAAACGAATAGTTGAAACAAAGATTCGGAATTACATATCTTACATGATACGATCTCGTTATCTGTATAACTTTGTTCCTCAATGCTTGAATTAATTTTTTAATTGATTGTTTCAGTATAGTCATTTTTGCTGTGGGTGCAATGCAGATTTCGTACCTGTGACGTTCATGCTCCCCGCCGACTACAATCTGTTCGTGGAGGAGTTTCGCAAGAATCCATCCAGCACGTGGATCATGAAGCCCTGCGGGAAGGCCCAGGGCAAAGGCATCTTTCTCATCAACAAACTGTCTCAGATCAAGAAGTGGTCCAGAGACAGTCGCACATCCACGTGAGTTGGAATTCAAATGTCTGAAACAGACCAGAATTTTGTTTTTGTCTGGTCGTAAACCTGTTTCAAAGGAAGGTGTGTGATGAATATTACTGTTCTGCTGTGCAGAGATTGGGCTGATGTAAAAATATTGTCAGTTTTGATGATCATGGGTTCCCAGCGTTTTGGTTACAGAACCCAACAAGATATTTAGGAGACACTGAGGGGCTTTTCAGAACTCATCTACCACGAATATCAGTCTTCGTGTTTCACGCTGCTTGGTTCCTTTTTGCAGGTTTTAAATCCTGCATCTTCTTCCTTCCACTTCCACTTGCACTTCAGCCCAGCGCACTTTTAGGCCCCACAATCCCCAAATGTTACGATACAGATTAATGCCAATAATAAATTCCCACAGAAAAGAATCTTCATTTGTCAGATTAATGGACTTGTTCCTTTTTGTTTCTCCCATTAAGTTCTGATGGCACGACAAGTGAAATACGATGATTACAAAGCAGTGACCCCGGTAACCGGGCCGCTTTCCTCCCCCCTTCTGCTGCCTGCCAGCCATTTGTGGACAAACGCTTCGCCGTTGACCCACATTTAGAAAGTTCTTGCTCCGTTTCTGTCTGACCCGCTCTGTGGCACTGGCTTCGGTGCAGGCTGAGGCACCGTGCAGTTTAATCTCACATAAATACTAAATTTATCGATTTAATTTTTTTATCCTGTCCCTATTAGCTCGTCAGTTCCTCTCCTCTGTATTTGGGTCAGATTTAAGCTCATGGTGAAGAATAAATTAACAGAACTATTGAAGTCATACTGAATCTGTAAATAAATTTATCAAACAAAGATTTTTACTATACATTGAGACATATTTGATGGAATTTAACTAAAATACATGAAAGTATTGCAGTATTGAGTACACATGTCACATGTTTGAAGCAGAAAAGAAATATGCTGTGTGTCAAATGCGGTCATCCAGTCTTTTCTGTGCATCAGTAATAATCGATGTCGATAAAAGATTGTTTTCAGTATTTTACACACATATTCGGCAGGCCGGTGCTGCAGCGGTCAGCACACCCCGTCTCACAGCGAGAAGGTTCCCGGTGCAATCCAGCGGAACAACAGTTTGCATGTTCTCCATCTTTTTCCTCCCACCGGTCCAATAACACACAGAAGGTTAATCGAAGACTCTATACTTGTCGTAGGTGTGAATGACAGTGAATGGTTGTATGCCCCTAGATGCTACGAGTGGCTGGGACACGTAAAACCCTGCCTCTCTCCCGTTGACAGCTGGGATTGACTCCGGTCCATCCCCCCGGCAACCCTGTGTGCAGGATAAGCAGTATACATAATATAGAATCTATAAGTTCTCCCCAATGGGCAGAAAGATCAATGATATTCTCGAAAACTGGCTTTTGTTGGCTGAAACTCGTCTCTCTTCCAGGTTTGTCGCAGCCGCCAGCGGTAAGGAGGCCTATGTCATTTCCCTGTATATCGACAATCCCCTGCTGATTGGAGGGAAGAAGTTTGACCTGCGTCTGTACGTCCTGGTGACAACGTATCGACCGCTCAAATGCTACATGTGAGTCCTGAACGTCAACACGGAGTCTTAACACTGTTACTAATAAACACTGTAGTTCATTGGTATATATGATGATTTTTGTCCTATTTGTACTTTGTGTTGTTTTAAAGTTTGGCAACTGTGATCATGTTTTATAGACTGACTGTTCTATTTGAATGTTTATCATTTCATTGGTACTGTTGGTATTTCTTTATGTACAAATACTGTTTTGTGGGAGTATGCGTCAAATCCCTTCGATAGCTCAGTTGGTAGAGCGGAGGACTGTAGTGGAGATACCAGGCATCCTTAGGTCGCTGGTTCAAATCCGGCTCGAAGGAATCCATTTTCTACTACTAGTTTAAAGTTTACGATTTGAAGTTTCCAACATGGAATGTCCACTCTCAGGTTTAACTCAAATCTCATTTAAAAGTCCAACTGAAATAATGAATTAGTCTTTATGAATGGGTTTATGTTGGACAGACTGATATACAGGTGTATACTCAACTGCCATGCTTTCGTATTCAAAAACGATTTAACGATAGTTTTCAGTTGTCATCATCCACCAAAAAAAAAAAAAGAGGAAATCTCCTAGGAGTATTTCAGTGTTATCATATAATGTTTCCTAATTGGTCATTCAGCCTTGGGTTTCTGCAGATCCACAGCAGTGGTGTTTCCTGTGCTATTGATTGCGTTCAGTGATCCGCATTGTCGACTCAGGTCTCTCAATTTCTCAACCTGACATGCACCCTTCGATAGCTCAGTTGGTAGAGCGGAGGACTGTAGTGGGGATCTAGTAATCCTTAGGTCGCTGGTTCAAATCCGGCTCGAAGGAGTGTGTTTTTTTCCCATGTTGAATCACTTGATGAAATCTCGTCCGAGTTTCCTGCACATTCGCGATTGTTCTGTCGGCGAAGTATCAGAACAGGGTCACACAAGGTTGACATTAGCAAAGGAGGGAAATGAACAAATATTACGTTTTCTCCCTGCAAAAATGTCTTTTAACATGAGGTTCCACACGACAGAACACAGCCAATATCTATGGCTCTATTTGTTTTTTTGTAAACAGTAATAATAATTTTGCCCTTGAGATCTGCACGAGTCATGGTCTGGTAAAAATGAGATTGTTGTTCCTTTTCAGTTCTCTGCTAATATCATAGATATATTTTGCAATAACATCAGAATGCAGGAAATGTTCCGGTAAGACTCCGAAAGGACTGGAAATGAGCAAATGAGAAGTAGCTTAAGATCTGCGATATTACTACTGGACGTGTTTGGTGGCCTTACCGCGTTATTGATCATTTCCGCTGTGGCTATTGTCGCGCAGGTACAAGCTGGGCTTCTGCCGATTCTGCACGGTGAAGTACACGCCCAGCACCAGCGAGCTGGACAACATGTTCGTTCACCTCACGAACGTGGCCATCCAGAAACACGGGGTGAGACTTGCACTTCAGATAAGATAAACTTTATTGATCCCCATAGGGTGAATTCCTTTAGGGTAACAGTTATAATTTCGGAAAAAAAAAGAAAGAAAAATGAATATAAATATGAATGGAAAGGCCGAAGATAGCAAGACAAAATATATATATATATATCCATGAATAAATAGACAGCAGACAACAACAACAACAACAACATCAGGGATGACAAAGGGCAACATCAAGGAACAGTGAAAAATGCACAACTAGAACTAAACAACAATATAAATAAAGTGACAAAAATAAATAGCAATGAACAAATAAAAATAAACAAAAACAGGCAGGATGTGTGCGGGCTGGGACAAACAAGGATAAGCAGAGTTAGGACATGACATATGAACGGGTGAGATAGTGAATGGTGTAAGGAAGTGAGATTTTGGAAGCACCACAGATGCACCACATACTTCACAACATAGCGATAGAAGACGGCCACGTGTCCGTGCAGCTTCGCCTGCCTCTTCTGACTGTGTGCCCTCAACGCAGGACGACTACAACCACGTTCACGGGGGCAAGTGGACGGTCAGCAACCTCCGCCTGTACCTGGAGAGCACCAGGGGGAAGGAGGTGACCAACCGGCTGTTCGACCAGATCCACTGGATCGTGGTTCAGTCCTTGAAGGCCGTGGCTGTAAGTGGACTGACGCAATTCCAGCAGCTGTCTGATTCTTTTCAGTGCGGGGCCGCCCCGACCGCTGTACCCCTTCCCCCCATCCCCATTTCTCCGAAGAAGTCATTTGATGCGCTTCCCTTTTAAGGTCTCGATAAAAAAAAAAAAAAGAAAGACCAAAGCTTTGTGTTTTCTAATCCGTTTATTTGCCTCATCACTGCGAACGGGTCACCCGGTAACTCGCTGTCTTTTCCTATTCCTCCCAGCCCGTCATGAACAACGACAAGCACTGTTTTGAGTGTTATGGGTACGACATCATCATTGACGACAAGCTGAAGCCATGGCTGATCGAGGTGAGCCCGCTCTGTTGGTGTGCTGCTCGGCAGACGCAATTAAAGATTAAAATTTACACTTTTCAATCAGATAGAATGAAAGATTTTATGTAACACACAGGTAATAGTCACAAGGAAAATTATGTGTGTGACATGTTAAGGCCCTATTCAATTAATTGAATTGACAAGATTTTAAATCATCCTGAACAAAAGTGCCGACCGATACTTTTATCGTTACTATAACGTGTGACAAGGAGCTCAGACTGTGGCGCAATACACAAAGTTTTCATTCGCATGATTTCTTTCGCATTAAGACTTTACTGGTTGTCATCTGCTCTCATTTTGATTTGGGGTTTCCAGGTTAAGTCTGAGCTATTTCTGTCCGTCGGCTCCAGGCTCCAGTTCCATCTAATTTTGCTGGCGTCACGTCGGCACAAGGGCCTAAACGTACCTCAGCGAACAATTGAACAAACCCGTGCCACAAACCTAGTCAGGAACTTTGTTCATTTCGTGCAACTCCCGCTGTCACGGTTTGACGGAGTAGCAGTTTCGCAGGTAAAAACCCGCATTATTACAAACGTAATCGCCACGTCCGCGGAAGCCTGAAAAAAGGTCTTCCATTTATGTGAGTGATGGGAAGTATAACATCCTGGAAAATCTGTCCTAGCCAAAAAAATCATGCCCTGTCAGAACCTTCTTAAATATTAAAATAAAATGCGATTTCACTTTTCATGGACTTCATTTCTATTTTGTGTGTTTACCATAACTGTGTATTGAATGATATAACTGACACTCCTTGACCTGTGTTTCCCCCACGACCCCAAGGTCAACGCATCCCCTTCGTTGACCTCGAGCACCGCCAACGACCGCATCCTCAAGTACAACCTCATCAACGACACCCTCAACATCGTCACTCCCAACGGGGATATCCCAGACTGCCGCTGGAATCGCAGCCCCCCACGAGAAGCCCTGGGCAACTATCAAGTTCTGTGAGTGACGTGAAAAAAAAAAAACACTCGGTCATGGTTTTATACTTCAATTTTTGCCCTTTTGGACCAGAGTTCCCCGCTTTCGATAGCTTAGTTGGTAGAGCGAAGTATTATAGTGGAGTTCCTAGTCGTTCTTAGGTTCAACACGGCTCGAAGGATCTGTTTTTTCGTGAGCACTCCTCAAGCTGGAGGTTATTCATTAACAGATATGAGACACCGATGTGGCAACAACATATGCACTGTGTGTAGTTTGCACCATATGGAATTAATCCAGGTGGCACAAGTTCCTCGGTCTTACAATGCCTTCAAATGGGTTTTATCTTCTCACAAAGCTTCTACTGAATTGAAGCTTTGAGGCACATGAAGTCTGGTCCAAGCCGCCCCTCCTCCCACTGCTGGAACAGGATTACTCACAACTACTCCCACATTTCTGGCCTGTCTGCACCCTTCGATAGCTCAGTTGGTAGAGCGGAGGACTGTAGTGGAGTTAGCAGGCATCCTTAGGTCGCTGGTTCAAATCCGGCTCGAAGGAGTGATTTATTCATTGATCTGGTTGTTTTTTGTTTATTTTGTGAGATTACCTGTTCACCTGTCAGACCACCTTGAAAACAGAAGTTTAATTCTAAGAGAGTGATTCATTAGATACATCATTGATTTATACAGAAATTCTTAGATTGTGGTGTCATAGAAACTCTGTGAGACAATATAGCTTACTGAATTTAAAATGTATTTCTGCACTCTATCTATTCTGGTCGCTGGTGGCGTTGTTTTCGTTAGTTGGCAGCGTGGTGGACTGGAGTGTCTCTGTCAGGCATTTTGGGTTGCTGGTTCACATCCTTCTCAAAAGATTCACATTTAAATCTGTTCCTAAAACAACTTATGGGGAAATATACAGCCACGATTTCATTTTATCGGTTCAAAATCTTTTGCAAGCTGGCTGTGGTTTTCGTTGTTGCTCAACTGCATTTGTGTCATTATGCAAGCAGGGGCTCAGCGTGTTTTTAAGGCCAGAAAGTGTGTGCAATAATAGAAAAGCAGAGCTTCTCATTCTTTGAAAACGAGTGCCTCCTTCGAGCCGGATTTGAACCAGCGACCTAAGGATCTCTGAGTTCACCTCTACAGTCCTCCGCTCTACCAACTGAGCTATCGAAGGGGGTTGTGGGGGGAGCTGCGCTGCAGACGACCAGGCCAGCCATAGTCAGCTGCCTGCACTCAGAACTCTGCACGTTACTGCCCCAGTCTGATTGTTCAAACACAATAGTGTGCTCGCCAGTCATCGGGAGGACTTTGTTTAAGGCAGGCAACTTGCTGTTTCATGTCAAAGTAGACGGAAGGGGAAAACAGGAAGCCGCTCACATGCGTGAACTGGAAGAGTAGATCGACCTCTCGGCCCTGGACCTCCAAATGAGGCTTGCAGAAATTCATTTCCATGCTATTTCTCTCTTTCTCAGGCATTTTTGAAGTTTCTCCGCTTCAAACTCATTCATGTTCACCTTTCATACCATCTGCATCATGTACATAACTACGCACTGTGTAAATAACCTGTCTGCCTATTTATTTTTATTTTTATAAAAACCTGTAAATGCTCCAACCCGGGAACTCTCATTGCAAGATTTCACTATGCCCACACAATGACAATTAAAAATCTAGATTTTTTTTTTTTAGAAATCAATTTTCTAAAAATCATTTCCTGATTTTTTTTTTTTTTTTTTTAAACTGTGTTATAGCCACTTTCGGCCAAATGTTGCCATAATATATGTGCTTTCTAGGTTTTTATCCTGATCTCTGATCTTTTTCCTTCCGCTCCCATCTGGAGATGTAACATTTTTGCAACACAATCCCTACCCTGCCATCTCACCCCTCTGATTCTACTCCCTCTGCGTGTCACCAGGTACGACGAGGAGCAGGCGCAGAGCGAGAATGCTGAGCGGGACCTGCGGAGCCGCTCGGGTCCGTCCCTTGGGTCCAAGGGCCCCAAGGGAAGCGCGGGCGTACGCCCTGCTGCCGCCACCTGGAAGTGAGGTGATACCACTGACTCTGTATGACTTTTACTCGTCAGGGGCCGGCAGTGGGGCGAGGGGGATAAAAATAGAAATAATTTTTAGCCCAGCTGTCCGATTGAGGCCTCTTCGCATTTCACTGGTAGAGGTGCAGGGGTCACAGCCCTGCTGCTGGAAGGACGGAAATTTAAAAAGATATGCTCCTATTCCAAGTTTTTTAAGGGCTGATGTTTGTATGAACGAGTAACTTAAAGATTTTGGAATTGTATTTTGTCTCATTTGCAAGAAAAAAAAAGAGTTTCTCTTTGATGGCGTTGAGACTCCCAACCCCTTAAACACCTCAAGACAGAATGAAAAAAACATTAAAATTCAGAGCCGGACCTTCACGGATAACTCTACCTGCTCTCACAGCTGCAGTGATGGCAGGTAACAGAATTAAGTAAAGTTATTAAACAAGGTAAGCCGTGAGTTTTCGGCAACTATGCATGGTTACTGAGTACCGGCTATTCATCTCTACCCTTTGCGTGACCAAAAATATGGTGCAACAACAACAAAAAAACAGACAGAGAATGTGAACAACGCCGCGGTTTACCACGTGTTACTAACCCGACCCCAGATGGGATGCTAAGAGTGTCGCCAACCCAGTTCTGCGGATGTTAGCGAGTGGATATTAGCGACATTAGCATCCTTACGGTGTGATCCGCGGGGTGCTATCCGTTGCACACCTTGCTGTGTATGTGCCGCGGTTTGGGTTGTTTTTCGACCCGTACTGAGAGGACGGTTCCTCATTCGTGTCCGGCGGGCTAAATGTACGCTAGCTCAAAATCTACAGAAAGTAATCTCCCCTCCATGAATGTCCTGCAGCGTCAAGCAGACTCCCTTAAGAACTCATTAGAATTCTTTGAATGTTCGGTGTGAAACGGCTTTAAATACCGTCCACGTGCCAACAAAATACAACGTTTTATTACCGCTTGTAAAGGAACATTTCAAACACGACGAGATATATAGCAGTTGCGAAAATGATGTAGTAGCGATGCACAGATCTGGATCTAGCAGCTCTGGCGAACGCAACCCTGCTGCAGGGGAAACGATGCTGTCATAAAACTTGTTTCTATTAAATAAAACAGAAACAGCACTGCAGCATTTATATACATCAGTAATGACATTTCAGGGCAGATGTTTCACATTTGTTTGAAAACAGACCGCATAGATTTCAATATACCAGGGACCAGAGATTTAAATATGATTGGCAGATGCTAGTCTAGATTTCACATCAAAGCAACTGATGAAAAACGTGGAAATCAGGCTGGATGAACAGCATCAGAGACAATCTGTGCATCACTATTATTCACCCGCAGGAGGGGATTTATACACAATTAGCATTTGTTTATTGGAGGGAAAGCTTTATCGAAAGCAACTTACATTGACGGAAAATCACTCAAGGTTTCGAAAGTGTCCAAACGGAGCCATCGGGGCGGCGGTTTTTGTACGTTCATATTTGGTAAACAAACACGGGCGTACGAAGGAGGGGACATTACAGTGATTGTATTTAGTGAACCCCCGTTGCACTTTATTACTTTACCTGTGTTTGTTGTTTCGCTGCGTTCAAGTTACATTTTGAATCGACGTTTGCGGCACACCTTGTCACGGGAGCAATGTTTTTTCGGAACGTAAGCGGAGTTGAAAGAGAGAGAGAGTTTATCGATACCATGAAATAACTGAACTACTGAAACGTCGATAAGAGTATTCATCCACATTTTGTTCGACACTGATATAGGACCTAATGTCCTGAATAAACATTGTATAACTTTGTTTTCCTGGATGGCTTATAATTCCTCACCAGGAGTGTTCTGCTTTTAAAGGTATAATATGCAACATTTCCGTATTAAAATGTTAAACTATGACGAGACCTGTGACATATGTGTTGTCGAGTTGTTTACTTCAATTCTACAAAGTGTTTTGAACAATGTAGATTTTTTTAAATTGATTCTTTATACCCCCTGGATGACCTCTAGTTTCGGTTTCACCGGCTACTTATCAATCCTGTGCTATTCAAATCCAGTCAAAACAGAAGTGACTGATCTATAAATGTGGATGGAGCTTTAAATGATGTACGGGTAGCTAACTACAGCTGCTAAGCCGACATCCAAGGTAACATTAAAACATTTATCACTCTCAAGCTATTTGACTCCTAACTTGCCTCCCAAGTCAAACTACATGAGCTCTTTAGCACAGTGAGTTAGCACGCTAATGCAATGTTACTTGTGCGTATTTTTATTTAAAGTTAAATGATGTACCATGAATGAACACGACACAAGCGAAAACAACGTATAGCTATCTCCACGATCATCGGATGATGAAGCCGAGCTAATTTGCTGAATTTATTGCAAAAAAAAATCATTTTTGTCATCATTATTGAATGATGCAATATGAAAGTGAGGCAAATTGTAATTTCAGTAAAACCTTTATTTCCCCCCTCTTATCATTACCGGATGGGATTTTTCACAAAACATCAGCTCTGTTTATTGTTAAACCAAAAGCTAGCAATGATGACACTACATCAGGTACTTGTTCCAGTTACGTTTTAATGAAATTATGCATCTTGATAAAAATGTTGCGATTACGTCATCACTGCTCGAGTCACACCATGTTTTTTTTTTTTTTTTTTTTTTGTGGATGTCCTTAAAAATCAAGCTAATTAATCTTATTCTTCAAATGGAAATAATTCGTCATTGCTTCATCATGACTCACTCATGACACGTTTCGAGTGCAGCGCTGAACTATTCGGTCCGGCCCTGTGTTGAAACCCCGTTTGGTGTTTTGTGAAACCTAATGCTGCTTTTATATGCTTATATGTTTACTGAATATTTACGTGAAAAAACGCACAAAAGAAAATCTGTCCAGTGCGTTGATCTACTGTAACCACTTACTCGTGCATCAGCGATGTATACGCTTTATAAAAATCCCGGTTCAACCCATCTTTGTTCTGGCTGCGTCACTGAAGGGGTTAACAGCCTTTACATCGACCTAATCTGTCTGGAGTTTAGATTAATCTGAGGTCAGTCATTTAGAGGGTAAAACTACGCTCTTACTCGTAGCGTGGCAATAAAGTAGCTCTCCGCATGGCATCGTGCCTCGACCTTGACGGCCCGAGCCGGTGTATTACCGGAAAAGCTGGTCGTTCCGTGAAGATCGGTGGCTCGACGAGGACGATAAACCGCGTGTTTGTGTTTAGCGCCATCTGATCTGTCAACCTTTGGTTTCCTCAATAAATCATAAGCATTTTTCTGACTGCGTTTTACCCGCTGGTTAAATAAATGACCCGTGTAGCCGGAAAGTGCTACACAATCCTCCGGGTGGGACTGTGCTGCTGCCTGGCTCTCTGTGTTGGACATTCACATTCTCCTTTGTATTGTATCTTTCAATAAAATGTTATTTATTGGTGCTGCATTTACAAATGGATAACGTCCTTTTAAAGGTCTACTTTTTGGGCAGAATCCCTTAAACAACCTTATTAATACAAAACATTCTAGGATTCAATTCCATCGCTGGAAGGTTCCTACTGTCAATCGAACTCGTGTCGAAGGATAAACAGCAAATCGGGGTAAAGTCACAATTGCATGACAGCTCTGTCGTCAAATGAGTAAATGAACGTTTTGTATCTGCAGGAGTTGTGGTTTATCTTGAGAAATATCAGATGCTGAAACATCCTCTTTTAAGAAAAGAGGTGCCAAATCTGCCGCTCGTCCATTTGGCATGGTCTTGTTTTCCTTTTCCAGTCAGACTGTCCAATTAATATTGCAAAGCACGTGCCACCGTTTCCAACTCATTGTTAACCCAAATGTTCCGAAAAAGCAGTGACAACCAAGGAGTTTCACAAGTTGCTTAATTGTTACTGATTAAAATTACTATTTTTGCACTGAAGTATTTACCAGGAACCATGTCTACTCAAATATTCCATGACAGTCACAAGGAAATAGGTATTTTCTGCTATTCTTCATTCATCCCACAGTGAAGCACTACCAGGAAATGATTAAATGTTCCAATAAAATTAGTATTTGTGAGGGGATAAACCCTCCATTATGTGCAGATAACACAACATATTATTAGGCCTTTATGTAATTGTATAGATATATAATATGTAAGAATTATTTCGATATTTTGTCAATTGTTTTTTTTAAATAAATAGTTAATAAATGGCCTGCTAATGGTAATATCTACAAGGAAAGCTAGATGTGCAGATGCTACTTACTTAACACATGTATTGTTTAGTATCGTCAAGGTATGGCTTGTAAGATGATATCTGTATTTTATTTTTGTGTTACATACATTAGATGCAGACTTTGTGTATTCGTGACAATTTAAACCATCAACCTGAGGACAACAGTTGAATCTATGTATTTGTTTATTTTACAATACATAGATTAAGCTGCAAGATTCATTATTTTTGTGGATACTTGCGGAAATATAAGATAGTCCTCAACGTCCGGGCCCCTGAAATCCCTCCTGGGACCTCAGAAGGGCTGCAGACCAGGGAGGAAAAGTCACTAGAACTTTGAGCGGATGTGACGTCAGGCAGGGGCACCTCGTGCTCCGCAAAGCTGTCAGTCTTAAATAGGCGGCCACCGGAAACGGGACAATTTCAAAATAAAGTTGCAGACTTAAAATTTTCTCTCAGTTCTATTTTCCCTTTCGGCCTGAAGCATTTACCTGTAAATTAAAGTAGATTTTATTTCTTATGACTCTCAAATTGTAGGGATTAAATGTAATCGCAAAGCATGCATGCATTGCGGAATGAGTTGGCTTTTGCATCCGTGAGGGAGTTAATACAAAAACTAAATAACAGGCAGGGCCATCATAAATGTTAGAGTATAGAGAGAAGTTCATACCATATGGAAATACCAAATATCGAATCAATACTTACTTGAACCAATACATTCTAATGAAAAGTCTTGCAATTATGATATAGTAATAACAATTAATTCTATACAGGGCCCCTTATTTGACACAAAGGACACTACATACATAAACAAATAAATAAAGTAGAGATTGAAAAGAAACAATATAAAAGTACAAGTGACGAGATTGTAAATAAATGAAAAACGAATAATTGAAAATAAATATATTTCATGCAGTAATGTTTTATTTTGAAAATCCTAACCGGATGTACTTCGCCCCGCTCCGGGCGACTGACGACCGTGTCAGTCAGTAGGTCGGTGGTGCCGCTGCTGAGCAGAAAAAGGTGGTAACGCTTCTCCAAGTTGGCACCACCGAGAGAGCCGACACTTTAAGCAAACAGGAAAACTAACGAAGCGAATACACCGTTTCCAGGTAAGCGAACGCGGATATTTTTTATTTTACAAGTTTACGTCGTACGTTTGAACTTTTGACAGTGAGGCTAATTAGCTAACATTGGAGCTAAAGTGGCTAGCTAGAAAGTTAGGTTATTTCTCCACGGGTAAAACTTGGCGCTGGATTGATGCTTTAAATCATATAATTCATAATTTATTCAAAAATGAATACGCTTATTATATCTGGATGTATATTAAAAATACATACTCACTAATAGCTAGACTTAATCATGCGCTTTTTACTTTAAAGTTTTCAAATTAACTTGGATATGTCTCTTAGTGAAAGGTTTAACCTAAACGGTTCAGTCAAGTTCATTTCCAAAATGTCACCCCGGCGTCAAGTTAGCTCGCCGTTGGAGACTTTTTCCTCTTTTTCGCCGTCCCCCCACCACCAAGTTGGGTCCGAGTCGTTGCGGGGCGTTTTCCCCGCAAACCCTCCGTCCTGTGCAGGGCGGGGCAGGTCTCACATGTTGAGATAACCTCCAGGTCCGGGCGATACACCGTCCTCTTTCTCCATTCCAAGACATGTGTGTGTGTGTGTGTGTGTGTGTGTGTGTGTGTGTGTGTGTGTGTTGTGGTCTCAGCGTCCTCAGCTGTCTGCACCAAAACCGGCCCTCACATCTGCACCAGACACCTCATCCTAAAGTGTCAAAAGTCTTATATTTATGAGATTCTTTCTGACGTGTGTGTTTTTTGAGCGGTTGTTCATAGTCGTGTCTGCAAAAACCAAAGATCGCTGTGTTTTCCAATGTAAACATCTTTAAATGAGCAGGTAGTCAGTGTCTGGGGATGACAGATCCCCATGATTCACCACCGTGAATCAACGGAAGCTGTAAGTCACTGCGCTTGCGTGGATGTATTATCAGGGCAGAACCTTGTGACAACAGAACAGGGACTTTTTTTATTTTCTTTTTAGCTTTTCTTGATTTGAGTAGGTCTACCTAGACAAAACGGAAGTGAAAGTTCAGGTTTCCTCTTCTCTGGGGAGTCTTGTGTCGGGGGTCACGCTCTCATAGAATCACAGTAAACTTAAAATAGGTAGTCAAATATTGGCTGCTTTTGACGGTTTTGTTGAAGTTAAATAGTGTTGAACTGTCATCAAGTGGGAATTCATCCCATACTTCAATCCCCTTTATAGTTTCCTTGCTAAATACATAAACAAGTAGATTTTATCTAATTTTTTTTTCTACTCCTAAGCGTGCTAGTGCTCAAACCTGAAATCATTGTGCGTATTTTCATAGTAATTGCACTGCAGCTAAATCCGCAAATGTCATAAAGTCAATCACCTCTTGCATCTTTAAATGTCTTCACTGGGAACACTTTTCATTTTCCCTTATCGACAAAGTGCTTTAACATAATAGAAAAACTACGCTTTTTAGAATTTAAGAAAGTATGTCATTTTCAGATTTAAGAATTGAATGCCTTTTCAATTATCTTGCATTTTGGACGTCCAATGAGTGATCAACTAACTAGGAAAATATTTTGACATTGAATCCGAAGGTTAGTTGAATCCACATGGCTGCTGAGGATTAAATGAAGTTAATCACTCCCAGAGCTTTTCAGATGTTTAAAAGCTCTTAAATGTGAACGTGTCCACGTATAGGACGCGCGTCGAAGGTCCATTTGGTGAGCAGATGATCCGTGCAAGTCGCACTGACCTGAAAAGGCTCGGTCACTCCGTCGCGGCACAGGAGACATGGCACTTCACGCAGGAGACGGCACGCTTCCACAGGAAAAAATACAGAACTCCCCTGTCAGTGACGTCAGGATCTCCCTTCCCTGTCATGTAATACTGAATTTCCCCCCATTATGTTGCTTTTCATCATTCTGGCATGTCCACTGGAAAATGCCTGAAAGTGTAGAACAAATGCCATTGTTTTCCCCCCGACCGCCGCGAAAGGTGGACTTTTCACTGGCGTCGAGGCCATAGTTGACTCGCTGTTAACGGACAGGCCGTTTTATTGTGTTGTGGGGCAGCAAAGCTCCGTTAGCGGGCCGTCGGGGGCCGGAGTTGGGAGCCACGACTCGATCGGCAGCCCGGCGCAGCTGTCGAGCTCACATGAAGAAGGAGGGCAGAGGTGATCCGTCGGCAGAGGAAGAAAAGTCAAGGTCGCGACCTCAGCTTGTCATGGAAACGCATGACCTCTGCTTTTCGCTCACATATGGGGGGGGAAAAAAAAAACCAAAAGGACGACTGTATTTCTTTTCTCTTTCAAGCTCAGTGGGGATTTAGCGGTGTCTCGCTGTGAAATTGCAATATTGAAGGGATAGATGAGCTCAGCTGTGCTCCCCGCCTGTGAGATATTGCAGGGGTTTTATGCAACAAAGGAGGGAAATGGAATCCACCAGGTCTTGATGAAGGAAAATCGTGCAGATTCAGATAAGCAATTTTTCATGTGATTAAGTGGAGCACAAACTCAAGGCCCTTTTTTTTTTTTTTCCTCCTGCTCGCTTAGTCCGTAATCAAAACTCTATTCTGAAACCTCTATAATTAGCATCTGTTTCCATGAAGTTAAAAGTAAAACAGTAACAACAACCACTGTTTATCTTTTCATCTTTATTTTATTACGTGATTGTTTTATAATAGTTGGTCATAAAAATATTTATGATTTTACTCAGACACTTTAGCACAGCTAAATTAGATAAGAGGTTATCAGTTAGCATCATCTTTTGGAGAAATAATTCCATATTCAACTATTATAGGATAATGAGTATATTTTGTCATAGGACAAAGGAAATGGGATAATGATCAAAACTTTAAGTGATATGTCGGTGTTGCAAATTACTATTTAAACACCAACGTAACACAATTTGGTTGAAAAAAAAAAGGATTGCATCATGTTCAAGGGAATAGATCAACGTTCCCATTTAGGTAGAAAATAATACAAATCAAAACAAAGGAACCTGATGTGGTTTTTACTCTGACCTGGGTTCTGTAATTTGCTCCGTGTCATTGGCGTCTGTTGGCGTGTAGAAGAGGGACTTTATTCAAATCCTAATCCTGACCCTTAAGAGTTGTAGGTAATAGTTGCCATTGTGCCTCCTAACATTTTATCGAAATCCAAAGACTGAATATTCTTGGCATGTTGAATATTTTGAAATGAGTTTACCGAGCTGCGTTTCGCGTTAACAATCGGGCAAACAGGCGTCGGATTTCTGAACATTTAGCACGAAGCTGGTGGACGTCTGCTACCCTCACACATCTCGCTGTACGTTTCTCCGACCAAGTGAGCAGCTGAGATTGAATGACATTAATGTCCTCGCTCTTTGCTGCTGATAAGAGTTGCCTGATTTTACTTGACCTAAAGTCCAGTGTGAGAGTGTGTGTGTGTGAGAGAGATTTACATAGGCTGCGCCTGTGTCCACTCAAGTTTGTATGGTGTCATTCTTATGATATCTTTTTAAACACAAAAGATAAATAAACAGCGCGTTAGCGCAGGCAGGCATATGTCTGTCAGCTGTGTGTGTGTGTGTGTGTGTGTGTCCTCATCTCGCTGTTGTTTCCCGCTCTTCCGCCCCATTCATGGGACAGGCTCTCTGCGATGGCTTGCGATGTTCTTTGAGAAACATAAACAGGCGTAGACGGCGCGCTGATGGATGGAGGTGGAGGTGCTCTCCGCATGCGCCCTAATGCCGCGGGGATAAACATGAATTGTACCAAAACCGGAACTGAGAACTTTGCCCTTTCGACCCGTCCCCTTAGTGTTTTCAAACTTCCATTTGAAAGCTGATGAAATCCACGCGGTGTTACTATTAACCATCATTTGTGTGAACACTTCCATCTCCGCTTCCCACTCTGGGTACTTGGCACGGACTTTTCTTTCTTCCAGTTTCATGTCACAACTTATTTCAACAACTGACCCAAACAGGCAGGTGATTTCAGGCCTGTGGTGCAACCGGCGGTCCCGCTTTGGTCGCTGTATAAACCGATTAAAATCATCCCTTCACCACAGTGAGAGCTGAATTAAACCCTGCATCCAGGGAACCTGCAAATCAAGTGAAACTCTATCAGATGAGAGGGGCTTTTTGTAAATAACCTACATGAAATAAATACCTTGCGAGTGTTTTTTTTTAATTTTCAGACAGCTAAAGCAGCATGCTGTGTACGAGTACATGTCAGCGATTTTAGTCCTGAAACTATATATTTGACGACCTTAGTCTACACCCCCTCCAAGAAAAGCAAACATTGAGATAAATGTGCTCAATATGTGTGAAATTGATTTTGAAGTCCTATAAAGGCCAGACAGAAGGAAATATGTTTTCAATATTTTGCTCTTGCCACCTCTTTCTGCAGTGACGTCCCCTTTATGTATCGGTGTTTTGGTCGTGCCGTTTATGTCACGCGTCTCGTGTCCAGACATGACTCAGGTCGGCTCGTCATCTTTTTAACAACAGATCTTTATCCCGAATCGTGTTTTTCCAAGTCAACGCGGCACTTGCGTTTACCAATAGGCTTTCAACCGCATAGTTCAACATGATCTCTGCAAAAACATGATAACATTTTTGGAAAGAAAAAAAAACCAAACCGTGGGAACTTGCATAACATGCCCTGGCTGAGTTCAGACATGATAGCATAGAAGAATGCAGTTTTTTTTTTTTTCCTCCCCCCTCTCTCTTCTATCTTGAGGCTGTCAGCAACAAATTCCATCATGCTTAGTACATTCAGCCTCTAGTGGATATCATTGTTGTGTTTGATTACATAATCAGTAAGTCCGTAATCTAAGAGTCCCAACTCCGCTAAGTCCAGAACGTGAAATAAAGTGCTCCTGTTGTTTTGATGAAATCACCCATTTGCGGGGAACCGGGGTCTCGGAGGCAGAAATACGGCAATGTAGACGTATTCCTAGAACATTCTCCGCAGTTATGGATTTTGTCCGTCACGGCGTGATGTTTTCCAACGTCCTCCCTCCAAAGTGACGGACTCAATGGACTTTAGACCTTCGCTTAGTCAACAGAATTGTTTACAGTTCGGGGTTAAGCCACGTTCAATTGTTCAACACGGCCCTCGTGTCCTTCAGAGTCCTGGGTGTGCGGACGCTAGTTCCTGTTCACCCCTGATTAAACTCGACCTGGAGAACAGCTTTTGTAACGGAGGAATGCCTGTCATATTGTTGAGGTTTGAGATCGCACGATAGTCAAGGTCTTAAATCCATTCACCTGCGTCCTTACAGTAGCTATTTTTTGACAGCTCGCCAGAGAACCAAGTTGTTTACAGCCGTATTGCCCTTTAAGAAAAAAAAAGATGAATCTCTCAACAAACCCCAAAGTGGCGTTTGCTTTTACCCGACGTCACTACATTCACGGGCTCACCAAAGGGTCTGTTATTTACGTATTAAAAGCATGAGCGGTCAACCGTGTTTGGTTAAAGCCGTAACACATTTCTGGCTTTTCGTGCCGTTGGTCGAAACTCTCCGATGCTTTCAGGTTTGTTGTAAAGCCCCGTGTTGAGGTCTCTGCGGGCAGGACACTGCAGCTGTGTTTGCCAAGCAAGCGCAGCTGAAGCCTATTGATAGTGCGGAGACGAGCGCACGTACGGCATCGGCACGTTTGAGATCCTCCGTCCGCGCTGATTCACACCCCCTGGTCACTTTGTCAGAGGATATTTCGATGCAGTGGCGATATTTTAAGTCGACCGGTTGTGCGCGTCAACCTCCGGCTGTTCCGAAAAATGATGTTGACGGCTCATCCCACAAACCGAATGAGAACATGATCGATTGATTTCTCGTCATGGTGATGGCCTGTCGGAGTTAGTGAGGCAATCAATATGAACTCTTGTTGTATAACAACGCGGGTCTGGACTTCTTCCCAGTTATACTCAGCGTTTTGACGAGTGCGTGTGTGTGTGTGTGTGCGTGGGCGATAGAAATATTGAAGATTTTGAATTCAAAGGTAAATGGCTCACCTTGTGGATTTTTTTTTTTTTTTTTTTTCAGTGAAATCAACCAATTCCAAATTCACTGCTTTCTTTTGCCTACAGCTCGGAAACCCCTCTTGTTAGATTAAAAAATCCAAAACCTCTCCCATTAACTTGTGCGTCCTACTGTCAAATGTGCAGTACCACCCGAGCCGTATTCCGTGGATGGAGGACAAAAGCCTCGATCCGGCGAACCCGCAAGCATTATTTTATCATAATTGCGTGAATCCCTACATTTTGGCAGCTGTGTTGGCAAATCTTGGCGAAGATTTTTCCAGAAGTCGTGACCGAGAACATCTGTTTGCGTGTTCGCCGCGCTGCGTTGTGCCTATTTGGCCTCTTTGAATGGCCTGCCTCGAAACTACACGCTCATTTAAAAAGGAAGGATTGTTCATTTTCCTCCCCTGTCCTGTCAAGACCACAATACCGCCCTCTGTTCAGCTCTTGCCCCTGAGGGCACGGGCCACTGACCATTGACCAACACACACACACACACACACCGTCTCACCCATTAGATAGAAGCTCTGTTC
Source organism: Fistularia commersonii (assembly GCF_037954325.1). NCBI lineage: Eukaryota > Metazoa > Chordata > Actinopteri > Syngnathiformes > Fistulariidae > Fistularia > Fistularia commersonii. The sequence continues at coordinate 2,269,165 of NC_141288.1, forward strand.
ACACTCGGCAGCAATCTGCATCTTGTGCGATCGAATCACAGTGCCGAACAAGGTTCATTTGATATCATTGTTTCTCTTCAGAAAGGAAAATATTTGCCGTTCACTGCCCTGGTATGACCATGTCACCGGGGTATCTTTCCTCCAAGCGTCGTCAAGGGGTTCGTCATTTAATTACAGATCGGTTGGTACAAATTGGTTCACAAATTAGCGTCAGGCGTGGGGATTAAACCGAAGTACCGGGTTCCGGGCGTGCAAGGATGAGCTCAAATGGTCCGCAACTTGTGAAGAAGAACGGGCTTAAGGCTGGTGGAGAAGAGGAATGATCGTCAGCTAGAAAGAAGAGGAGGTGAGGAATGAGGAGATGAATAAAGAGGCTGTTTTTGTGGGGGGCGGCTGTCGAGTTTTAAGTGATGGACACGCGGGAAAGAGGAGTGGGAGAGCAAACACAGAGGACCGACTGTGGTCGCTCTCTGAAGGAAACGGAAGCCGCCCGCCGGGCGACTCCCGACAGTTTGTTCTTCTCTCTCGACGATTCAGCCCAGGCTCGCCGTGCCGTGAGAAGAAGCCGCCGGAGTTCAGTCCTTGGCAAGTTTTGCGCGGTGACAGAAATCCAAAAACACACACCTGCTGCCTAGATTATCAAACCAGATCACACCGCTCTCTCCTCCGCGCTCGTAGGGTTCCTTCCTCTTATAAGCTTGAGGGACGTTGCGGAAAGATAGCGTAGCTGCTGTCAATGAACCTTGTTTCATAACACTGAAGCGCATGTGTGACACACTTCCTGTTGTTTGCACGCTGTCGTCGCTTTCGACATCATCGTTTAGAATGCAGTCGCAGCTGGCAGAGGGTACGAAAAGGAATTAAACGAACACGTATTTTAACTAGCAACGCCGGTTCCCCGAATGACGAGAAGGAAGTTCAGACGGCAAGTTGTAGAATTTTTCTTTAATGACAGAACCTTCTTTGATGATTCCCGATCTCATCATGACACTTAATTCGCAAAGAACCGAGCTCATGTGCCTTTAGCAACACATCGGCACACTAAATGACATCATTTTGTTTGAGTCGAACAAGAATTTCCGAATTGCCTTTACTTTGTTTATACAAAGGAATCGATTCTGGATGATGTGAGGGAGTAATCGTATTATCCCTCGCGTTTATTACGTCAGTTAGGCACCGAAGCATCTCCGGTGTTTATATAAACACTGCTTCGATGCATTTAATGTAGGAAATCACCGTTATTAGATAGAAGTCGAACCATCTCGTACGGATGTGATGTGGTGTGTTTTTTTTTTTACCCAGCAGAAGGGATCGTAACAAATTGGAGCTCCGCCACGGGTTAATCTGACATTTATTTATTTTACATGTTTTTTTGTTTGTTTATTTTAGGCTCTGCCAAGTGAAACTGAGGGCAGCAGCAGCGATGTCTGGCTCCTACGACGACTCCATGATCGACGTCTCCAGTGACAGCTTCTGGGAGGTGAGATGCACGATTTCCTTTTCACCTCCTCCACAAAGCCCACAAGCGGTTTCGTCGCTGTGATACCCCGCACACTTTTTTCCCCGTCGCAAACCCCCTCTGTATCTCCTCCCTAACCGTCCCGTTTCCCCCCCCCCGCAGGTCGGCAACTACAAGCGGACGGTCAAACGGGTAGACGATGGCAACCGACTCTGCAACGACCTCATGAACTGTCTCCACGAGCGGGCGAGGATCGAGAAGGCCTACGCGCTGCAGCTCACGGAATGGGGCAAGCGTTGGCGGCAGCTTATCGAGAAAGGTGGAAAAATCACTTCACCTCTGTGTCTGATTTGTAAATTTTTCGTTTTCCTCTCCACATTGAAACCGGACGGCGTCGCTTTTACCGTAATTCGAGTGCGAAATTCACAGATGCCGATGGTCTCTGCCCTCAGGCCCTCAGTACGGTACGCTGGAGCGCGCGTGGTCCGCTCTGTGCACGGAGGCCGAGAAGGTGAGCGAGCTCCACATGGAGGTGAAGGCCGCGCTGATGGGGGAGGACTTTGAGAAGCTGAAGAACTGGCAGAGGGACCAGTTCCACAAGCAGATGATCGGCGGCTTCAAAGAGACAAAAGAGGCCGAGGATGGATTCCGCAAAGCCCAGAAACCTTGGGCGAAGAAACTGAAAGAGGTGGGAATTTACACGGTTTCATTTTATATGGTTTCATCTGTAAATCTGCAGATGACCAGTGAAAACGTTACCTTGTTGGGGGTAAAAATAAACACACCACCCTAATTTCCACGAGCTGAACAGTCACCACAAGCGCTTGCTGCTACTAATAGCTCATTTAATCCCTCAGTTCACATGATCACATATTACTTACTGGCCATTTTTCTTCCTGTCGCTTCACCCCCATTAAACTTGCCGTCTGAAAAAAGCTGAGCCAAAGCACTCGCATCATCCGGGGGAAGCTGTTGCCAAATACATCGAGTCTCCGCTCTTTTGACGGTCAGCTGACAGGAAGGAAACGGGGATACTGGCGCTCGGTATAGTTCAAAATTAGGTCTTATGTTTTCTACTACTGACTGTCGTCCCCTGTTTATTTAGCGGAACAGAGATTGCTCTTTTTTTTTTTTTTTCTTTTTTTTTTTCTTCTGTGAAGTGCATGAGCAAACACCGGGATCCTTGCCCTCATATCCTGTTTGTGATGTCACAAGGGGGGGCGACGACTTCCTGGCACGGCTTTTTAGCGCAGACAGAACAATACAGATTTGTAACCATAGTGATTTATTGATGGCGTAGACAGATAGGACGTGTGGAGGGCAGGCAGGAAATGAGGCTGATTAACTGGACTAGAAAATGTGTTTCAGTTATGGCTGATGTTTGCAGGTTGTCGATTGAGACGTGCGCAGTCTCTGAGCCGGTTACGCCTCTCAGCTTATTCTGCAAGTCTTTTGCTGGTAGTTTGCAAGCGGAGAAAGCGGCCGCGATTTCAGAACCGCGAGGATGCGCGCGGTTCGTGCGTGGCTGCTTTATCCAAAGCCACGCCTCAGACAGAATCCCCACTGATGAGTTCACTCCCTTAAATCCCTTATCACTCCTTATCTTCTCGACTCTTAAATGTCAACACGGTGACTGAGGAGAACTTAAATGCGTTGTAACTAATCCGGTGTCAGGTTCTCTTTTCCCGTACTCTTCATCACACGATTGCGCGTCAGTGGATAAGTGGGTTTAAATTCCAAAGCCTTGGATCACTTTTATCCAATTGACCGGACACATAAACACCATGGATGGACTCATCATGAAAATTGAAATCCGTTATTCGAATTCAATCCCTGTATTACAAAAAAAAGTGATTTGACATTTTTTTTTCCACGTAACCTTTGCATAAAATCAATTATCCACCAAGTGTTAGTTTAATTCCTTAGTTTGGGAACCGCTGATGATTTCAGGTGATTCCTGTGTGGGGCCTCTTCATTTTTTTAAATGTTCCAACACAGGGAATTGGTTGAAATAAATCCAGAAATAATAATAAAAATGATTATTGCCATGTTTATCTTTTTACCGTCAATCGTGTATTTTTAACTTTTGAAAGAATAAAGGTTGAAAAAGAAAATTAAGAAAGTCCATGAACCTCAGGGAGAAGATACTTGGGACCGCAGGATTTATTAGCTCTTTGCCTGCCTCGGAACCAGAACCCTTTTTATCACATTCATCCGATTCCCATGCACGTGTGGCTCCTCCTAATTATTGTTGAACCCCCAGGTGGAGACCATGAAGAAGTCCTACCACTCGGCCTGCAAAGAAGAGAAGCTGGCAGCCAGCAGGGAGACCAACAGTAAGCTGGAGAGCAACAACAATCCAGATGCTCAGAAGAAGCTCCAAGAGAAGGTGGAGAAATGCCAGCAGGAGGTGCAGAAGGTAAGCCTCCCAGTGGGACGCGTTGAGATCTTTATAACCGGCGTTTTTTTAATTCGGTATTTGATCTTCCAGACTAAGGAACGCTACGAGAAATCTCTGGAAGAGCTGGACAAGTTGACCCCGCAGTACATGGAGAACATGGAGCAGGTGTTTGAGCAGTGGCAACAGTTCGAAGACAAACGCATCCGCTTCTTCAGAGAGCTGCTACTTGAAGTTAAACACCACCTGGACCTTTCGACGAATCACAGGTCGGATCGGGTCTCGACGACGGGTCGTATGTGGCGCGGAGAGTTAAATAGCTTGACGATCCGCGTGTCATTTCAACAGATTCCAGACCATTTACCAAACACTGGAGGACACGGTCTCCGCCACTGACGCTGAGGAGGACCTAAAATGGTTTCGATGCAATCACGGGCCCGGCATGCCCATGAACTGGCCCCAGTTCGAGGTACGGTACAGCCGACGGATGAAAAAAGGGGACGATCTTACTGTTGCTTGTTTGGAAAATAAGTACCACGTGGAGACGCCGAGTGTTTTCTTAAGAATCTTTCGTGCTGTGAGAACCACCGACCAGGAGGACGGGGGAAAATGACCTCCACAAAATGTCGGCGGAAAAACACGGGCAGCCTCACACGTAGCCCGAGCAAGAGTTATATCACCGTTTTATTTTGGTCGCCGGTGTACACTGGCACAAGACGTGGAAGTATATCTAAATTCAGCGATGAGAATGGCAACGAGGAGGAGGGGGTTCCCAAGTCTTTCCGATCTTCCAAACAGCGGGGGGACAAAAAAGGACGCTATTTCTCAGTATTTAATACCCAGACACATAAATTAAGTTCTGGGCTCAATGGCGGAGCTTCCATCCCCCTCCACATGCGTCATGTGAAATTCCAATTCCAAGCGGTGTGTATATATTCTGTATGACAGATATGCAAACAAGTAAAGACACCAGAAAAACATAGAATGGCAGGAAATAATGAGTCATGACCTGAACAGCACATATCCACGTAGATTATCACTGAAACTAGTAATCCATGCCAATGTACCTCATGAGAACGTTCGTAAACGGACGTTTTTGAAGCTATTAACTGTGTTTTTGTGTGCGCGCCTGCCGCCATGCTAGGATTAGGTTATTTAGATTAATGCTGTGCTACACCTGCTTCGCTTTTCCCCATGTCTGACAGAACTTGGACCGGTCCCATCCTCGATCCCATAAAAGAAGGTCCATTGTAGTGAGTCCTGCATGAGAGGGCTGTGCTGTGACAGCAGCCAGAGGAAGGGCTGGGGGTCGGGGGGGCTTTTCCTGCTAACACTCTTACTCTTTTCGGCATTCGTGAGTGTGTGTGTGTGCGTGTGTTTGCAGTGGTCGTTTTTATTCTGGCATAGGGCTCAAATCGTACACAACGTTTGAATTTAGATAGTGTAAACAGATGCAACCTCAGCTCTATTCTAGCCGAAGTGTGGTCATCTAACTGTGTGTGTGTGTGTGTGTGTGTGTGTGTGTGTGTGTGTGTGTGTGTGTGTGTGTGTGTGTGTGTGTGTGTGTGTGTGTGTGTGTGCGTGCACGCGTCTCTTTTTAGGTGTTTGGTATGAAATAACCCATATTCATACAACCCTTTTTTCGGCTCTAACATCTATATCATTCTATCAGCACAGATCTAGCAAATCAGTTATCAATTCACATCACGTCCAATCGCTTAGGCTAATGGCACAGGCTAAACAGCAATTTTCATAAAAGTTTTTGTTTAATTTATCACAGATTTAGGTGACAGCCACGTTGCAGAGATTTTTACCCAAGGAAAAAAAAGGATTCTTTTATTACATATTTATTCATGCCTGAATGTCGGCATCACAATTTTCAGAGTGTGATGAAACCAATGATTCAATATCCCATGTTGCTGATATTCTTTAAACATATAGATGCATGGCCTGGCCCTAATTTTAATGTTTGTTTGTTTTTTTCTATCCCTTTTTTGTAAACTTCAAACCCTGAACTTTCGCTTGCCGACTCGGTGTGTTTGAACCCGGCGCTGTTCCAACAAGACCAAGCAAAGCGCCTTTTGACGTTTCAGCGGCTCAAAATAAATCAGCTAGGCCGAACAAGGTCACACTCAATACTAATGTGTCATTTCCAATTCAGGGCACACACACACACACACACGCTGTTAAGAGACATTCTCTCACACACACACACACTCATGCTCATAGGAACATCACGCTGACTCGTGCTAATGGGGACGTGTGATGTCAGTCATTCAAAAATGCAGTGAAGAAGTGAGTAATCAAAAATAGACCAAGAGGAGTATCCAAAAAAAAAAAAAGGGTTTTCCCAAATGTGTGTGTGTGTGCTCAGAAATCACACGGGTTTCACTGTGACCGTGTTGCTGTCATTTGATCAGAGCCCTGCTCTTCTCTCCTGGGGTGCCTCTGGTGGATGGGAGGATCCCTGGTGGGGTTTTTCTCGCAGCAGGTGATGGACTTTGCACGCCAGGTTTTGCCTTTTGAGCCGGCGTGTTGTGTTCAGACCAAACACAAAGCTTAATTTTCGTCGACTCGCTCACTCGGGAAAGACGACTCCGTTTCTTCTTTGTCCTGTGTGTTAAACTAAAACGGTCCAGTCGTCACTTCGTTGAAAGAAATCCAAAATGTTAATTTTTCACATCGTGGCATACAAACTTGCTGTCGACTCCCGGACGTGCTAGGAAACAGAACGCAACTCTTTCCTGCCACGTAACAGGAAGGCGTCAACACCCCTCGGGTTGTTTGGAAACGACGCGACTCTTTATGTATTGACTTTGCGTGAAGATTTAGCTTTGTGTTTGACTGAGCACAGTGTTACCGGTGCAGAGGTGCTGTTTGTTCCATTACAGCATACGGGCCGAGAAGGGCATCACGCCCTTCACGACACGATTCCATATAAACTGCACATCGTGTAAACGCCAGAATATTTTTTTTTCAGCAGCAAGAAAAGTCTATCCAAAACTGACAGAACAGTTTAGCGAGCATTCAGCGCCGCAGTGTCTGTCCACACTTTGTCTGGAAGTCAGAAAGGTGGTTTGCATTGGACAGTCTTCTCCCTCCCCGCTTGTTAAGAGGGATTCTTTGTTTTTAATGCTACAAATAGCACCGTCCAATACTCTCGGATTCGAGAGTGGGTGTCAGTCTTTAAACGGGACCGCGTCGCCCAGACGCTCTGTTGTTTTTGGGTTTCGGTCACGCGACGACCGTTTCATGCCCGCTGTGTCTCGCAGGACTGGTCCGTAGACCTGAACCGGACCCTCAGCAGACGAGAGAAGAAGAAACCCCCGGAGGGCGTCACGCTGACCGGCATCAGTCAAACCGGGTCGGATCAGCCCGTTCAGCCCGCCAAGACCAGCAGCAGGTACAAAGCTAATAACTCCCTCGCTCTTTGCTTCGACATTACTAAGTGTCCGATCTCAGTAGACGTTCTCAAAAGATCAAATCTAGTGTATTTCATATGGCCGCCGCCGCCGCCGCTGCTGCTCCTACATCTGAAAGAATAGTTGTCATTTCTTGTAAAGGGGAAGCGCCGCTCGCGAGTTCTTGTTATAGAGCCGTTGCCCCCGACAACGGTAAACATTTTGCGACAGGGTGTTGGGAAAGCGGTCTTCCCCCCGGGAGACGGGAGTCTGTTGGTACATAGCTGAGAGCCAGCCAGAAAGCAATGTGGAAATGTTGCTTTCACACAATGAGACATTCATAAGAAGAATATAGGGTAGTGTGATGTTCAAAGAGGGTCAGATTAGCGTGCAAAATAAATGCCTCTCGTTCTGCCGGGTTTAGCAAAAATAAACAAACTTAAAAACTCGGAACGACATTCCGTTTAAGATCTTCCCCGTCTATTACAGGCCTCAAAAAAAACCTCGGACTCCTCTAATGGCAGATAACGGAATTAAAATGCTCCGTCAAGGTTTAGAGGCGATTTAAGTTTGACAGGCTGTTTTTAATAGCATGATGTAATTAACTTAATCCGAGATAAGATAACTTAGCTGTTCCCGGTCAGGACGTTGGCCTTCGGTGTTGTGGTTACAGGATCACCAGGCGCATGGTAACAACCGCAAACAGTCGACCGGGACGCAAACATCCATCAGGATCTCATCATAGCGAGACAAACTCTAAATGGCAATCTGAGGACGAAGCTCAGATGTTCGATACGGCCGTCGCAGTGTTTATTTAATTTTATTTTTTAAAGGATTAATAAGGGATCATCTGTGTCTGGAAAGCACTTAACTCTCGGCATTCCTTTGCAGCTCTGTAATGAACTCCCATGAAAGTGACAATCAAACACCTGCTCATAGACAGACATCGGCAGGAAGACAGGGTTGTGTATACAGCCGTCAGCAGAACCCTGGAAGAGCGCAGAGAGGAGTGAACAATGAGAATGTCAGGCACGGAAAGTATTTGACCTCTGAAGTTACGAGTGCTGCCCCCTTCCCCCCCCCAGCAAGCACTCACCTCACGCCATCTTCCTGTTTATTCATTCAACCTGCGTGTCGGTGCATCACTTCGGTGGGATCGTCCCGCTTGTCGTCGTCGTTTTAATTTTTTTTGAACATTTATTAGAACAGGTTCCTTAACAGAGTCACACACATTCTTACAAAACCTCATAACAAGATACACATTATACAGTATTCTTTATAGGTCACTTATTTCCTCACTAGCAAGCGAAAAATTAAATAAAACTAAAAAAAAAACAAAAAAAAACCATCTAACTCAGTCAAATAGAGATAATATCTTCAACTCTCCAAATATCTTTTTAATGGGTGCCCATTTGTCAAGATATAGGTCTGTCTGAAGTCGTAAGTTTGCTGTTATGCCTTCCATGCAGTTTACATCCTTAAGCCTCTGACGCCGCTGGTCCAGGGTAGGTGGTTGGGGTTTGAGCCAGTTTACTGTGATCATTTTATGTGCAATTAATAGAAGAACTCTAAGCGAAAACACCGGGTTTTTCCTTAAATCGCTTGTTGATGCCGTCGTCATTTAAATCCCGAATTTAAATAAGTTCAGAGAAATTATTCCTCAGCAGGTGATTGAAATCTCATCAAAAAGTCCTATGATGTTTATTATATCCCCGTGCCCTTTTATCCCCGAACGAGCTTGAATATTCTCTTTATGTGAATTTGTGTGACTCAAATTTTATTCTGTTTGTCTCCTTGACTTAAAGTGTGTCAAGGTGCAAATGCCTACATGGAGATGAGATACCGATAACGCCGGGCGGTTACATTTCCGCGTTGGGTGTAAGTGCTCCTCGGGATAAGCTGAGCGAGCACGGCACGACTGTCCAAACAAAGGCGTTCACGTCGCGGCGCTCGCGGTTCCCAAGGGCTAACTGATGCCGGCTGATGTTCACGGTCCAGTAAGCCTTTGAACAGGAGGTGGAAACCCTGTGTTTCCTGCGATACAGCCGCGGGGCCGGCGCACATATTTAGACAGGGAACTCCCCTCGTGTCAGAGGTTCTATGAAAGAATGAGAATTCACCCGTCGTTAATAATCACCATCAACACGATCATCGTTCCACAAGTCGAAAAGGCCCGACCTTCTTCTCTTTTTGTTGGCTTACGCTGTCCCGTCTTGATACGTTGCCGTGGTCGCCGACTAGAAATACGAGCTTGCTTCTGCTTGTCGGCGCCGCCGCCGTGAACGTGCTATAATCCATCGTTTGTATCAGTTTGTTGTTCACGAAGCCCAAGCCCGCCGCCCGATTGCACCGAGCTCCTGTGCATCACAAGTCTCCGCTAGCTGTCGGGGTTCGCTGCTCATTTTCGATATATTAGTTTATCAGTTTTGAATTTGGGTTTCCCAGATGCGTGGATGGGAGTGGATTGTTGTATCTCTATATGTGGCCCTGTGGTGGATCCATCTCTCCTGCAGATAAGTAGTATAGATCAGTGTTTCCCAACTTTTTGAGCCACGGTACATGTTTTACATTAGAAAAATCACACGGCGTACCACCAAATAAATATGTCAAAAAAAAACGTCATGAATTAGAATGAAATTATAGTCTCAATTTACTTAGCGTGAAATCTAATATAGCTAATATCTGTAGATCCGTCAAGTTGCAATGCAAATTTCCCACTGATGTGCAACTTTTCCAGAACACTTTTTGCAATGTCTGAAGACATGTCATCAATATGTCTGGAAATGGTATTATTCGAAAGAACTCTATTTCTTTATCAACGCCAGAGCCGAGCTTTTCTTCTACAATGATTTTGCCGGCAGGTAGTATTAATGTTTTGCTACGGTGTGCGGCTGTTTGGATTTAGAGACGAGTTCAGCAACTTTGTAGCAGCTTTCACTGCTTTCTCACTCGTCTTGGTCGTTTTCAACAACGCTGCCTGTTTGTTTACGCAGATACAAGTACTTTTTATTTAAAAAATGTATCACGCAAAGCGTCACTAATCACTCTGATACACAGATGCACGGGTTAATTCCCTACCCGTCGCCATGGAATGGGCACGCTGTCCACATAGACATAGGAAGACACATTATTGCCGTTGGATAAATAATTTTCGCACCAATCAGGTGAAAGTGGGGATTTTTCCACGGCACACCTGATGATCTCTCACGGCACACTAATGTGGTTGGGAAACACTGGTATAGATAATGAAGGAATGAATGACCAGCTGATCAGTATGAATCTATAGATCATCAGACCGAACGCTCTTCAAATAGCAAGCTGGTCCCGATCCATCGTTGTGATTCGGATCTATTGATCAAGGTGCGAGACTCCGTCATTACCGCAGTCAGGCACTCAGAGCCCTGACAGGCTGCCTGTCAAAAGATGCGATCTTAGATTTGACTCTCCTGGTCCTGCATGTCCAGTTTGGTTACGCAACAAATGTTCTGCTTATTGCCGCTGTAAGTAGGACTTCTCTATTTTATGCCATTGTAGCAAGAGACAAAAAGAGGACAACCTGTGAAGTCCTGGTCCCGAAGCGGAACTCACGGCCCGAAACCGTCACCTGGCCCACTTGCAGCTGTTGAACTATGATTAGTAGGTTTCGGGCGGCCGAGCGTTTTTACTCGGCGGTGCCGGTTTTACTCGTCGCGTGTGAAACCGGGGTATTTGCCATGGGAAAACACACTTCGGCGACCCGTGAAGTGCTTTATTGTCACACACCTGTGCCTCAGGTGCGTCATTGTTTGCATGTGTGTATCAACCACCCGTCTCTCACTGTGTCCCACGATTAGCCTGAACGTACCCACTAAAACAGCGCCGGCGGGCTCGAACCCTTTTGAAGACGACGAGGATGAAGAAGAAGAAGAAGAAGAAGAAGAAGAGACGACGAACCAGGAGCAACAGAGCGCAGTCAACCACATCAGTGTGACTAAAGAAGAAGTGAAAATGTTGGTGAACAGAAGAAAAACTTTCTGGCCACCTGCAGCCAACCCGACTCTTTTTGTTTCCACCTTTTGGTTCATGGATCGCAGTTCACTACCTTTTTTTTCGCTTTTTGTGCTCCGTCCTCCCCCGCATCCCTCCACTTTCTCAGGTGGCAGGTCGCGTTTGCATGGCCACCGAACGGCGTGCCACGCGGAGCCAGTGTGTGTCTTTACTTCACTTCTTACAGCGCCCGTGCCTTGCAGAATGTCACGTGCATCGACCGGTTAAAGGTCTACAAGTGTGTTTTCTGTGTTACGGTCAGATCTGCAGATTGAAACACCTGCACACACACTCTCAACAAAGTAAAAACAATTCTCAGACAATCCATTTGCTATATTTCAATTGAGTTCTGGTCAAAATCCTCTCGTCGTGGCAACCGGAGAACGGCCTCTTCGGTTCGCTCGGATCTCTGGCTGAGGGTCGAGATGTCTAAAGGTGAAGAAATTCAAGTCCGGTTGCCACGACGAGAAGGTTCTGACCAGAATTCGCCATGACCTGGATGACCGAGAACCTCTACGTACATTGGATACAAGAGAAAACTCAAGTTTACTCAATCGCACATTTCCAATGCTGAAAAGGTCTGACTGTAAATCATCTCTAATGTTCTGTGTGCGTTTCTGTTTTTGTTTTTTTGTTTGTTTTTTTTTGTCGGCTTCTGTCCAAGCAGAGCTGTCTGTGTCGGTGGCGCCCCCTGCTGGTCCACTTTCAATCACGCCTCCATGTCATTGATTTGTCCTGCCCGTTGCTTATTTGTGTGCCTTTTTAAAAAGTGTGCGTCGTCCCTCCTGTTTTTCGCTCGTTCCCTCCGCCTGCACTGCGCGTGCACTCCTAACCTCAAGCTCCTGATCTGTAAAGTGGCATCAAAGCAACGTCGAGATGTATATCGCCATCGCGGAATTTTCCATTTGGAAGAATTAACAAATTCTCCAAAGAATTAACGAGAAAAGACGTTGTAGTTTCTCAAACGCCGTTGAAAGGATTCCCCAGAAAGCAGCGGGAGCCTTGATTTCCCGGTCTGCCCTGAACTTCTCACCTCCCGCGAAGCGTTGATGCCACATGTTTACAAGCATGACTTCTGCTCGTATTTCCAGGATGAGTCGCCGAGCTGCCTTTTTTTTGGATTTATCGACGCATTTCGGCTTTCTGTGTGTGTTTTGAATGTACTTTAACTTCCTTTTCTTTTTCTCCCCCCACACTTTTAAAAACTTCGAATCCTTCGATCCTCCCCCGGAATGGCAGATTGTCTCCATCGGGTTCTGAGTTACAAACGTAAAACACATTTACCAAATCGCTTTCGTCATCTGTCCTCCCAGCGCCAGCAGCGTGGAGAAAACCCCAGACTGGTCAGACGAGGACACGGCCGCTAACCCTTTCTCCACCAACGGAAACGGGAACCCGTTTGAGGACGAGCCGGCGTCTCCGGTCATCTCGGTGGCCGTCCGAGCCCTCTACGACTACGAAGGCCAGGAGCAGGACGAGCTGAGTTTCAAAGCAGGTACAGCGGAAGACCCGACCCGTGACGTGCGTTCGGCTCAAACCGGAGCCTTGGAAAGGATTCAGATGAAAAATGTCCCGGTGGAAATAATGAATGAGCTGATATCTTGCTCATTTTCATGTAATACATTGAAACAGTCTAGTAATCCTTTGTTGGCTTTCAGGTAGCAGCTTGCTTATTTTAAGCCACTTTGGTCATGTTGCCAATTTTTAACTGATTTTATTGCAAATGTACTGTTCATATATCATATTTTCCAGACAATCGAGCGCACCTGAATAGAAGCCATACCGGATAAAAATAACTAAATAAATGTGTACGTATATAGGCCGCACTTGTCTAACAGCCACAGGTGTCCACGTTGTAACATGAGATAAGATAAGATAGGATAAGAACAGCTTTATTTATCCCGAAGGAAATTGTTGTGCCAGAGTTTCAAGCAAAACATAACAATAATAGATAATAGTAGGAAGGAGGGAGAATAAGAAATACACTAAAACATAAAGTGTCAAGGTTAAGGCTATCAAGTGTTTTAAGGTCTTAAGTATAAAAATATTCACACTCTCATATTTTTTTTCAACTTTTAATTCAATATATTCTGGTAACGTCCACAAATATGTACTGGAAATTATATTTTTGTTTTACAAACAGTGCCTGTAACACAGCTGATGAGAACGATTAATTACAGACAAGAAAAGCTCCATCCAATTTCTATCCCTGCTTTGTCCTCCTCCAGCTGATGGCTATTTTGTTTTCCTCCTGCACACTAAAACCACCAAAGTCGAGGCTAGATGTTTTTTTTGTGGCGTGAAGCTCGTTTGCCTAAAAAAAAAATCCATAAATTAGCCGCATTGTTGTCTAAGCCGCAGTGTTCAAAGCGTGTGGGGAAAAAAGTTGCGGCTTTTTGTGCGGAAATGACGATATTCTCTGTCTGTGCATGCATACATTCACATTCTCGGTCATTAATCTGTATGTCTGCCTCTACAGGGGATGAATTCACTAAAATTGGCGAGGAAGATGATCAGGGCTGGTGCAAAGGGCGGCTTAAGGATGGACAAATGGGTCTGTACCCCGCTAACTACGTGGAGGACATCCAGTAACAGGGTTCTGAGGAACGGCAGCGCAGCTGCAAACACGGAGGCTCCACCTGACTTTTTGGCCCTTCTTTCCCCTGCTTCCCAAAACTGGACCGAGTGGGAGAAGCAGAGATGAGCGAGGCTGCGGACTATTAAGAGGACCACTTGAAATACTGTCGTTTTTGCCGCAGATTGATCCCCGTCGAGGCTTAAAGTGGAAATCGAACACGTTTCCAGATGAAACTCCCGCTGGGGGAAGACGAGACAGGATTGTAAGATACATTACTCAGACCACAGTTGTCTTACATTTTATGCTGTTACAGGATAGCTAGTATAGATTAAAAAAAAAACAAAAAAAAAAAAACGTCTCATTGAAATGTATTTGTGAATTTATATAGAGTTTAAAGCAACACTGGGATGACAGTCGGACAAATTTGTCTTGTTACATGCAGCCTTAACCTGAGAGCCATTGTGGACGGACCGCGGGAGGATCGCCCTCCCCGGCGACCATCAATGTCTAATTTCGGTTTTAAACTGTTTTCTGATGTCTTGCCTGTTCTGAATCCTGTCCAAATACTTTGAGGAGTTTGGACAACATCGAGGCGGGTCTTTTTGAAGTAGCGCTTACATGGTTCTGTCATTCCTTTCAGGGTTTTTTCTTTTTTTTTTTTTTTTTTTTTTTTGTTTTTCCATTCAGTTTTTGCAACTGCGGTGGTAATATTTATAGGGAACGATTAAGACCAGTAGAGCCTTTTCTTGTTATAGCCTTCGTATAGTTTCTTTAGGCACTGCGATTGAATGTACACTCACTGATTGTATTTCTCATTTATTAAATGTTCACTCGTGCTAATTTTCTGAATTTCTGCAACCACTGACCCCAATCCCACGACGTCTTTCACACAAATGCGACACTGAAGGTTTTCCAGGCGCTTATCCCTGACAATGTTACTGTTATGAGGAAGAAATAGTGTGTACGAGGGGAAAAACTGGCGATGAGAACGATAGATTTGCTTATTCTGTGATATTCTTGTCAGACTTATGTTGAAGAAAAAAAAAAAACAAGTCAACGGCAGAAAACGATGTCCTTAGTCTTCACCTCGCAAAATCTTCAAAAATAAATACTGAATCCTCCTTTTTAATGTAACAAAAAAAAAAATCATTTTTTATATCAATCGTGACTTTCGATCCGTGATTTTAATCTCAGATTTAGCTTTTCTCTGGCAGCCAGTCCCACAACGGTCCTCAATCAAACACGTCTCACTTGAAGCTTTTTCGTTTCCAATGGTCTTTGCTGGGTTTCCAACATGAATTAATGGGAGGGATGTTTGTCTATGAGATCGTATCGCGCGTCAAACAGCGAAAAACACAGCCGAGTTCGACAATGTATACGCTCTTGTAAATAGTCACCTGCTCCGATCGGTGAAGCTTTTTGAGATCAGATGGTTTTATGTGTTCGGAAATCGACAAATTAATTTATGATGCCACAAGTGCTTTTGTTCTCTCGTTGAAATGCTGTGACTGAAAATCGGTTTGTTCAAAAATTTAATGTTTTATGACAAATACCCCTTGAATCTTGTTTTATTTGTAAACATGTTTTTTTTTTTCTTTTTTTTTTTTTTTTCTCAAGGGGCCGTGAGTAATCAATCATGTAAATAATTTCTGAAATTGTTCACTATGTCCTGAGTACCGATTCCATAACTTCTATCCTTGTGGTTGGATTATCAAGTATTTTCAGCCTGGCCGTTTTTGGAGGCTGTAATTTCAGGCTTCTCACATTTTTTAAGCTCCAATATTAATTATTTGCATTGTTTTTCAATGAGATTCTTGAAAAAACGTTATTCTGATGCCTTTTAACTGCAGCAGGCAAGGAAGATAAATTGATTTTTAGGTTTTGCCATGTTTTCAGGGCACGTTGTTCTCCGCGGCAGCAACAGCTGTACTTGCACACAGTAATATTTGTAAATGTTGTCCCACAACAGAATAAATGAATTTATTGCAATAGTACTTTTTTTCTGTTTTGTGGCATTACATCGCTATCCCTCCTCTGCATGACCAAACAATCTTAGCCTGCCCTCTCCTGACTTTGTCGCATAAAATCAGTTTGATGCATATAACGTAAACACTTTGTATTTTCTAGAACTCACCCTTGTGTCCTCAATCTTTCATCAAATGTTAAGAAGTAAATATCTGCCGCACATTGCCATTGAGATAAACAGCAAAAAGGTTAGTGCGCATGCGCAGTTTCTCTCCGCAACATCCTGCTATCGCTGACAAACGGGAGACTTATAAACTACATTACCCAGAATGCTTTGCAACAATAACACAACCACGTGTCGACATCAGCCAATCAGAGCCGAGTTGTGTTGCTTGCTCATACGACGTGTCAAAGTCAGGTTTTTCTCGTTGAACGGAACAGCTGTTCTTCATGATCCCCTTCTTTTCACACCATTATTCGATGAAACCATGACGGAACCGAGCAAACAAGACATTTCTGCCATTTTCAAGCGCCTACGCTCGATTCCCACGAATAAGGTGAGTTGTTTGGGGTTTTTTTTGTATAAACTTCGCCTTTACATCTCCCAAAAACAAGGAAGTGAAAATTTGAACTCGGTGCCTGACACGTCGCACTTTGGGTAAACGCCGAAGCTGGGTTTAAAAGTACCGGCATATGTGTGAAGACAGGTAGAAATACTTGAAATGTTTATAAAAATCAAACACACGAAGTAGTTGGTAAATGAAAACGGCAGCTGTGCCCAGTCTTGACATTAGCCAGCTGTTGACAGCAAAGCTAGCATCAGGTAACCGGCTTCTTTTTTTTTTTGAGTTGCTACTAGCTTAGTCCTCATTTTCCCACTTGTTCTGGAAAGCTGGTTAACCGTGAAATAATACAGAAAATATAAATCGGAAGTCGTGGTAGGTGTTGACAAAAACAAACCCGGAGCTGCCGAGAAGCAGGTGCAGTGTGAATGCAATTGAAGTTCACCTGTGACCTACATGGTTAGCATCCTGCACATCCTCCTCCCACTTATTGCATCCTAAAGCACTGGGGGATGAAATGCACACAAAGCTAGAAAAATAATGGGCTTTAAAAGTGAAATGATGCGTTACACGTCACATTTCTTGCCCTTCCTTTTGTATCCAGGTTTGCTTTGACTGCACGGCGAAGAACCCCAGCTGGGCCAGCATCACATATGGTGTGTTTGTGTGCATAGACTGCTCGGGGACACACAGGTCTTTGGGTGTGCACCTGTCCTTTATCAGGTAAATGTGTTATCTAAATGTACTTAATTTCTTCTTCAGCCCTCACTGTATGCACAGGTGTGTGTGTGCACGAAAAGTTATGCATTTAATCTTTCCATGGCAACCTTAACCCCCTTAAATGACTTAGATCAGTTGTTTAAAACAATAGCAAAGTGCAACACATCTAAGAAGTATCAGCTTTAAATAAAGTAATAAAGATCGCAAATAAATATAGGATGGCCTCACACCTTGAGAAATCCTCAAAGTGAAGAAGGTCCAGGATTTCTAAGTGCTTGGGGTCAGCAGTCCAGAGCAGAATGTGGAGGAGAGGTAAAGCAATGTGTGCAAGCAGGTTGGAACAAGTGGAGAACATTCGTAGACGTAGTGAGAGAGGATATGAAGTTAGTCATGTTAAGTTTATGACCGATTTGTTGTTGTTTGACCAGGTCCACTGAGCTGGATTTTAACTGGTCGTGGTACCAGCTGAGGTGTATGCAAGTAGGAGGCAATGCCAGCGCGGTGAGTATTTGAGTCGCCGAATGTAGTTTTCTCTCTGTGTTCCCTGTTTGACCGGAGTCTCGTCGTTCCACACCAGAACGCGTTTTTCAATCAGCACGGCTGCCCCGCCAGCGCCGCCAACGCTAAGTACAACAGCCGGGCTGCGCAGCTGTACAGAGAGAAAATCAAAACATTAGCCACGCAGGCTACCAGACGCCACGGCACGGAGGTAGGCCGGAGGAGGACTTTTGACTTTGTGCTTTTCCATGACAACCCTTACAACGGTCCCATGGCTCACCGCTCTTCCCCGCAGTTATGGCTGGACAGCCAGGCTCCACTGTCGCCCACGTTGCCAGAGGACAAGCAGGTGGACTTCTTCAGCCTGCATTCCCAGGTACGGCTTTCCGCCGTCCTCGGTTCGGACGCGATGCGTCGTCCGCTCCGGTGGTCGATCGGTAACCGCCACGCGTCTCTGTGGTCCCCAGGATGTTCCCGAAAATCTAGCCAAAATGAGCCTCAGCTCCCCCGCCTCGGAGAACACATCCGGCAAGGAGAGGAAGGAAGACAAGAACGGTACAGAAGAGGATCTGCTGACTGAAGCAGCCGGTAAAACGTCCTCCTGTTTGTCCGAGTTACACTGACATCGACCTTTTTCAGGTAACTCAGAGGAGGGTCCGAGCGTGGACATGCTGAGCGCGTCTCCGAAGGCCAACCCAAACCCAGGTTTGTTTGACATATTTGTCATATTTGAATTTCTCTGAGGAAAGTTTTCCAGTTTTTCACTGGAACTGATTGTTTCTGTGATATTTCTGCGACATTACATTACATTACATTGCATTTGGCAGACGCTTTTATCCAAAGCGACTTACAATAGAGGACATAGGGATTGCAAATACACTTGCAAATACACGATGCACAGGAAACATACAGAACAGTAAGCTTGGGTTAGTGAGGGTTTTTTTTTTTTTTTTTTTTCTGTTGTCAACAACAGTTGACATTTGGAAAAAAAAAAATGATGATGACGTAAATGGTTGTATGTCTGTCCAGCCCTGAGCATAGCATTAGCGCTACAGATAAAGGATGGATGAACGATTTAAATAATCTCTTCTACCTTTCACTTTGACAAAACCCGCCTCCAAGGACGTCCCAAATGTAAAGGACTTGTTCTGGTCAAACTGATCTGAAGCTCATCTTGCCTTTCTCCCGTCCCAGAATCGTCTTTCCTGCTCAAGAAGAAGCCGGCAGCCACCAAGAAAAGCGTACGTATCGTGACTTGGATGGATTCCACAGGCCACAGTGCTCTAGGAGTGTTTTCTAATCTGCCGCCTTGCAGTTAGCCAGTAAGAAGGGGGGCCTGGGCGCCCAGAAGGTCAGCAGCCAGAGCTTCTCGGCGCTGGAAAAGGCTGCTCAGGCCGCCGACAAGCTCAAGGCGGAGGAGAACACCGCCGGGGCCAAGAGGGAGAGCGAAGCCGCCGAGTGTCTGTGAGAGATTTTTTTTTTATTTCGCGTTCGTCAAACTGGAAAGATCCGCACGCTAGCAGTAGAAAAGAGTATATTTAAAAGGCTCGAAACATCACCTCCTTGAATGCCGCCGCTCTTTCCCTCTCTTTCTGCAGCGCGTCCTCCATGCGACTGGCCTACAAAGACCTGGAGCAGCAGAGAAAGGTGGAGGAGAAGAAGCTGAAGGGGCTGGAGGGGAAGAAGAAAGAGCAGGCTGAGAGACTGGGCATGGGTTTGGGTATCAGGAGGTAGGAGGCTGAACACACACCTCCAAAGGAGTTATGATGACGCATTTGACGTGTGTGTGTGCGTGTTTTGTTGTCTTCTCAGCGGCGTGTCCCACTCAGTGACGTCAGACATGCTCATCATCCAGCAGGAAAGTCCGCTGGGAACCAAGAGCAGCAAAGGACGGCGGTTCGCCCAGGAACACGACGACGAGGGGTCTTTCATTCACGGGTCAGACCTGGAGGGGTTTTTGTCGGGCGTTCCCGACACGCGAGAACATCCCAGATGATTCTCGCCTGACTCTGCTCGTTTCCTCAGGGTCGTGCACCAGTGTGAGGATGACTCGGACCGTTACTCCTCCCGCTGGAGGGATTCAAGCTGGGGGAGGGAGAGCAAGAAGCCGGAGCCGGACTTCTTCTTGACTTCTGGCGGTGCGTCGTTTGACGACAGGTAAGAGGAGGTGTTCTCCTCGCCGGAGCAGACGCCCGGACGCTTTCTCCATCCATGTTCAGCGAGAGATAAAGTTTAGATTATATTCACGGCAACCAAATGCGGTTCGGCGGCTCATGAGAAGTGTAAAAAAGCAGCAGGTGCAGATAAAGTCAATAAATGAACGGTACGTACATGATGCGAACCTGTCATACAGATGGATATGTGCATTCGATATCGTCGATTCCAGACAGGATCTAGGGACTTCATTTACATGTACATTTAAAAATTGCTAACAGTCCATGTCAGTGGGAGCCTTGTTGTTGATCTCCCCCTTTTCGCCGGCGCATCGATGTTTTGAGTTTGTTTTGTTTTGTCACCAAGGTGTCGGTGGGTTTACCTGAATCTGCGATGTTTGAAAACACAGCTAATCATTCGAATGCCAGCGTTAAACTGGCCTCGGTACTCGACTCTTGAACTCGCGTCGCCTGCTCACCAGCATGGTTAGCATGCTTCGTCGCAATGTGACGGCTTGATACGTTGAAAACGCGCAACAGTTTCTCGGCCTGTCAGGCATCCAGCCGTCGATCGGGCCTCGGTGAAAACATAGGTTGTCGTCCGATCCTCAGTAAACACTCTGCGCTCGCTGTGCACTTTCCTTTTCCCGGATACGCTCATTTTAACAGGAGGGCTCAAAGGGCAAAGCGAAAATATGCCGTAAAGAGCAATACACCACACCCCAACAAAATTAATATCCACATTTTGTGTTTTTCTAGTTTGCTTTCAGATAAAATAAAGTTAAACATTATTATTTTTTTCGATGAATCTCGCGCGTGGATAACATCCACTAGAGATAAAGGTGGGGAAAAAAAAACGCATGCATTTTATGACAACATTGAGAATGTGTGAACAGCCGGAGCGTGATTGTTATTTCTGCATGTATTTATCAATATGTCATCGAAAAGTCTACTTTTTACTTCCACTTTCGGCTCACGGCCACTGACCGCCGCGACCTTTCTCCCAGGCCCACGTCTCGGAGGAAACCGGAGCCGGCGCTGGCCCCGTCCTCGGGAGACGCTCAGGAAAAGTTCGGTAAAGAAGTGAAAGCGATTTCCTCTGACATGTACTTTGGAAAACAGGATAACTCTGAGGTATTTAACCTGGGACACGTGTCCTTTCACTCGTATGTGTGTGTGTGTTTGTGTTCCCTTATAGCTAAATGGGTTCACAGGACACTTTGTAGGAAAAGGGAAACAAAAAAAACAAATGTCCCCTTTTATTTTCTCAAGTATGAGGCCAAGACACGACTGGAGCGATTCTCCGGAAGCGCCGCCATCAGCTCCGCGGACTTATTCGAAGACTCGAAGAAACAGAACGGTGGGTGAATCCCGCCGCTGCAAAATACACGCTTGTTCATATTGATCCTATATAGGTTGAATATGAATATTTTTTTTGTTTTTTTCGTTCTAACAGCAGCGAGTTCCTACCGTCTGACCAACGTGCTGCCCAGCGCTCCTGACATGTCCCAGATTAAGCTGGGCGTGCGCACCGTCGCCGGGAAGCTCTCGGTGATGGCCAGCGGCGTTGTCAACACCATCCAGGTCAGAAACGCCACGCCAGCCGAAATCCCTCGAATGAATTCCTCGACTCCTGAATTGTTTAAATGTCTTTCCTTCAGGATCGCTACAGCTCCTGAGTGGGATGGCAGCGCGTAGATCGACCCCCGGAGAGCGCAGATTTCGGCGCTGCAGGATAATCCTGACTGGAATTAACCTTCATACATCCATATTTGGTATCTTAATTGAGAATGTACACACACACACAGTCGGTGGAATAATCTTCAGCGGCGGACATATTCATGAGGATATTTGAGTTCGATTTATAGACTTTGCTTTGAGATTGTGGGGTTTCGGATATTTCTCAATAATGCCCGTAGCAGCGTGAAGGAGAGGCGTGCCGCTCGATTTCCGCGAGCGTTCCGGTCCGGCCTTCGGCTCTTCTGTTGCCTTGAACATTCCCGCCTGTCCTCAAAGTGCACTTGCGATTCGCCGCGCCCGCCACAGGGGGCCAGGAATCGACCAAATCCCCTTTCGGGGGTCTCATTGATCGCGTTTGCTTTCACCTAAAAATATAGTTACGGACTTATAATACTGTTTTTTTTGTTGTTTTTTTTTTCTTTGCGGGCCATGCGGCTGTTGTTACAAAGAATATCTCAACACAGGGTTTGAGCAGTGAATAGTTCAGGAGGTCGTTTTCAATGAGAATCTGCCATCGGGATGGGGTTAGCGCTTCACAGCTGTCTACCAGCATCTTCTCAGTGCAGAGGAATACTTGCATCGAGCAGCTTCGCGCGATATCTAAGACCTCTGGGAGTGACTTTCTCCGGACGAGAAAACCACCCCACCCCCCTAAAACTACACGTCTAGACGTCCGTCGTCACGTCCTGCTGTAATCTGGCTCACGAGTGTATTCTAAGTCAGACTAAACGTCGATAAAGATGTTTACGTGAATCCACTCTTTTGCCTTTGCTTAGCGTTTCCCCGGCTGAACGGGGAGATTCACATCAGAAATACACCCCTTTAATAGCTGGCCGAGCCGTCAGAGCCTCCGTTGGAAACAAATCGCCTAAAATCTCCCAAGTGTCGGGGGAAGGTTGCACTACGTTTGTGATTCGGCTTGAAATGGGACCATTTAAAGGTCATTATTGATATTGTTGGCTTGCCGAGATATCCCGGGGTCGGAAGGACGTTTATTATTTTTCTGCTTGCTTTTTACCTGTTTATGACGTGTATAAAAAGATTCCCGATGTTCTGGCTTCCCTGATTTGTTGGGCTATTTACATTTCGCGGGCAGCTGTAAAGTAAACAATATTTTAGAGGCATTTTTGGTGCTGTGGAATCAAGTACTGCCACCATCCACGACCTTAGAGATGATATACAGGGGCAGGTTTGGAACATGAATCGCACCGCCTGTGGTGCGGGATTTGTTTTTTTTTTTATTTTTGGTTTCATTTTGACGTTTAAAATCCAGCCAAGAAGCAGTTCGGTGTGTCCAATTCTGTGGTATGATAATGCGCAGCTCGTGCTTCGGCGTGGATTTCGGCGTCTCTGAGGCTAATTGTGGTTAGCCTGCGTTCACGAGGATGACGACGACGGTGATTTCGAGGCAAAAGGAAAATTACGAACCAATTTATGACCTCCTTCGTCTCCGTGGAAACTATCCGCTATCTCTCTGAGTCAGAATTATAAATCATTTTATGACCGTATTTTTGTTTACTTTATGAAATAGTCCAAAGATTTATAAAAATATATTTACATACGTTAATACTGCAACGTTTCGAAGTCATCGAATTACCTTTTTTCGCACATAATCTGTTAGAACTTGCACATGGCAGCTTCCGCTTGAATGTAAAGCTTGTATGGCGGCCGGACCTCCTGCTACGTTATCCAGCTAGAACTGCAGTTAGCTCATCTTTGTAACCATGACGGTGTCTTACTATGCTGTCGGGCGTCGCTTGATTTTTCACAAAAGACTAGAAGTCGTGTCATTAACACGGCATTTGCATTATCAAGATTCAATCTTGGGAGAAAAATAAACAGGGGCTAAAGATGCAGGGACCCACGCCTTATGAAGTAAAAGAATACAACCGGTCGAGTTTGCCCAACTGCTATAGAGAATGTTGTGTTAGGCTTTGAAATACCATTTATCGAAAGACTTTTTTTGAAAATATACCGAATAAATGGCTCGTGCCTGACTAACTTCTCGTACCTGCAGTGTTTTTTTGTCCACGTCCCAGTGATACCACAGGTATCATCTTACATTTGCTGCATTCGCATACAAATAAGCAGATGATATTTAGATATGACAACTGTTTACATCCCATTCGTGGAAATGCACGTTTACAAGGTTTTTCTGCTAAATTTGACCAGCCTGTGTTAGAGGTAAGTGTAAATGGTTAATAGTCAACCTATAACCTACCGACTCGAGTTTCCTCACAAAAATATTAAGTTAAATGGAAACCTCCAATGCCATTGTGTCTGTCACCACAGGAAAGGTGGAATAAACAAGTGTATGCGTGATAATATATATATAGTTTTTATATTTTTTTTATTTTTTTTGTAGTGCAAATTACATCATATTCTTATCATTCTTATATGTCTGTAGATGGAAAGTGCCTATGAATATTTTCTCTGTAATGGGTTACACCCCATATTTGATTGGCACTTTTATTTCGACTGTTGAAATCTAATGAACGCGGATCACAATGTTTTTGTTTGTTTGTATTTTTATTAAAAATAGTTTCATTTTTTTTTCAATATACTTGTAATCCATTTTTGGCTGAAACAGCAAACGTTGGCAGCCGCTGACGTGGCTGCCTGAAATATTCATGTCCTCCCATTAGTGTGGGAATTGTGCCGTTTGGCACTGTACTCAACTATTAAAACATTTTCACAGATGAATCAAAACATTCTCAGTTTCGCTTTAATCCACTATTTATCTATTTATGTGAATATATTTAAGAAACGACAAGAAATAAAAATTGAACGCGTTAAATTTGCGAGGTTGTTAGCTGATAAGTGAGAATTACGATTATTTTAAGTGGTCAGTGAAGGCATCATTTTTCCAAGGAACTAAACGAAGGAGCGATTTGGGAAATGCTAATCAACTTACGCTAACATTTAGCCTTTTTTTAATCCAATTTCTGTCTCAGTTTCTTAAACTATGAGCTTGTCGGAGAAACGGAACAGTTATTTCACCATTGAAAGCCGCTGAGTGTATACCCCTCATCTCCCAGTGAGTTATTTTAAAAGTTTTTTGCCCCCAAAAATGTCCGGTGAAGTGAAGCAGAGGAAGAGGACGCAGAAGCCGAGCGACGAGCCTGCTAGCATCCGGGATGAAGAGCAGAAGAACAGCACCGTTATGGCGAATAAAACGTCCGGCTTGGACTTAAAAACCATAATATCAGTTTTTTGTCTCGCAACATGCGCGGCACTAAGCTGGTAAGTGTCGGGATAACAGAAATAAAGCGTCGAATTTAGATTATGGAGACCCTTCTGCTAAGGTGTGTGTGTTTGCGTGTCCAGGTTGGTCCTTCAGCAGAACGAGAGACTTTCCAAAATCGAAGAAACGTACTCGTTTCTACACGGGAAGACGTTCAACCTGGTCGAAATGGAGGAAGAAGTCGTCAAAGTGTCTAAAAAGGCAAGTGTGGACATGAGAATGACACTAGATATGGGTTTATCTCCAGTGAAGATTCCTTCCGAAGGTTCTAGAACAGGGGTGTCAAACTCATTTTAGCTCAGGGGCAACACAGGAAAATCTATTCTAAGGTGGGCCGGATGGGTAAAATCATGACATATGAACCATTGTTACGTACCTATTTTTCAATTCACTCCTCAAACCTGGTATTTTTTAGCTTTGTGAGCTGGATTAAACCTGTTCATTGTCCTAATCCGGCCCCGGGGCCTTGAGTTTGACACCCCTGTTCTAGAAGGTCAGATTTATCATGACTGCATAAACTACTGACACAATTCTGTGAGAACGTTCCACTATTTGAACTCCAGAAGTATAAGTCTGCAGAAAAAAGCTTTATTTCCAACAAATAGTCAATGCTTCTGTGGTTAAATGCTGATCCATGGCACCCGTCGGCCGTTTGGACCTGAGTCCCCTCACTGATTTTCAACCTTCAGGAGAGAAATCTCAGCCGAGATTGATAGAGAAACAGCCCCTCCTGTTTTGTGTTGCGGCTTGCAGCTCGCTGCCTCCGAGGACGACCTCCGGGAGGCGCTCTCCATTGTCTCCTTGGCAACGACACTCCAGCAGGATGTCTCGGACCTCCACGGGAAGGTCGCGGCCATTCGAGCCGACGAGAACGCCGCCTCGCGCGACCTGCAGGCCGTCAACGCTCAGTTCCTCAACGTGACCGAGACGTGGCAGAAGCGTCTGGCCGCCACCACGTCGGACCTCGTGGCCCTCAAGATGGAGTCGCGGGAAGCCCACGCCGAGGCCACCGAGAAGGTGAACGAGGTGGAGCGCAGGGCCAAGACGCTGGGGGAGAAGCTGGAGGAGCTCGGGGACAGCACGAAGAGGAACGCCCGAGCTCTGGAGCGCACCGAGGAGGACGACGCCAAGCGAGCCCGCGAGCACCTGGACTGGAACACCAAGCAGATCCACAAGCTGGAGGAGCAGATCGGCGGCCTGGCGCGCAGGGAGGCGGAGCTCAGCGCCCAGCTGCAGGAGCACGTTCCCCGGGCGCGGGAGTGTGAGGAGAACCTGCCGCGGGTGGAGGAGGCGGTGCGCTCCATCCTGAGGCTCGGCGGCGACCTGAGCTCGGCGGAGAAGCGGCTGGAGGAGCTGACGCTGCAGGTGTTCGGGACGGAGGACAGCATGCTGAAGGCGGTGGGTGAGATCCTGGACATCAGGCAGGAGCTGGACACCCTGCAGGCGCAAAACAGCATCCTGAAGATGAAGAATGAGCTGTCCGTGGTCAAAGAGGCGGTCAGTGAACTCACCATGGTGTTGAGGGGAAGCCAGGGGCAGAGACAGCCCGAGTCCATGGCGGCGGAGGAGGAAGAATGGAACGATGAAATGGAGGAAGAGGAGGAGGAGGAGGAGTGGGAACCATACGACCAGGAGGAACCATCTCAGCCTCTCAATGACGACAAATGACGTCTCACTGATGAATGAATGACTTCCTCACCTGTGCGTCTCCAGAGGAAAGTAGCGGCGCCATCTTACTGTTTGTTTTGGAAGCTGTTTTTTTTTTTTTATTTTTTTTTTTTTTTATAACCTTCTGTGTGTGTATTTATGATTGCCGAACAGTGTCGGCCCGTTTTAATGTTAAAAGTATGGACCCGAGGACTGATTGTGGAACGTAGAGCTCTTCTGTCATAGTTTTCCACGGTCAGCTCATTTACGCCGATGTCTGGCCGTGCTTAAGTCTTCCAGGCCTTCATGGTTTCTTTTGGTGGATGCCTTACGGTCCATCGAGCTTCAGGTCTCAATTCAGAGAGCAGAAACGGTCCTCTCTGAAGGTATGGGATGTACGTGCTGCACGCTAGAGAGATACAGATACATTTTTTGAAACAAATTAGGCTTGTTATCAGGGTTATATTTCATTGATAGCTCAATAATACAGTTTTTTAGTGGCCAGCTGATTGTTCTCAGCACAGATGTTTGAAATCTTGCTGTACAAAGACTCTCACGCAAGCACATCTCTCAAAGTCAAAGAAAAGGTGAGGAATCTTTGTCTGGCGGAATAGTCGCTGGCACAGGAGGGATGGGTTCCTTCTCTGTTTTCTCCTTTTCTTTATTCGTGATGTTTTGAGGCGCATTCATCCCGTCACTAATGACGCTGGCGTTCAAACCTGAAACATGTCGCGTTTAAGATTCACGCGCTGAGAAAGTGCTGTGCATTAAATCTACCTTTTGATAAAACCTCTTCCTCAAGTGTAAAGGTCTTCTTTTTGCAAGTGTACCTGATTGTGTGTGAGTCTGCCTTTGTGAATACACTCCCCGCTGCCTCTCACACACACACACACACACACACACACACACACACACAAACTCTGTGCCGTCCTGTTGCAGAGCGAGGGCGTCCGGCTAGCGATGGAAGGCCTGGGGGCCCAGCGGGGGGCCGTGCAGGCCCAGCTCCGGAGCCTGGAGCTGGACGTGGGCCGGCTGAAGGAGTGGGGCTCCGGGCTGACGGAGGAGCGAGCTCAGCTCCAGAGGAGCCTGGACGCCCTGACCAACGCCGTGGCTCAGATTAAGGAACGCACCTCTGCCATCTCCAACGATTTCGCCAACAAGGTATTGTAGAGCTTCTATCTGTAGGGATGTGTATTATCAATATTTCTTGTGTCAGTGCTCCACCCGCTGCTGTGCATGGTTTATACAGGACTTTCTCGGAAAATTAGAATATTGTGATAAAGCTCTTTATCTTCTGTAATGCAATTACAAAAACAAAAATGTCATACATTCTTGATTCATTACAAATCAACTGAAATATTGCAAGCCTTTTATTATTACAATATTGCTGATTATGGCTTACATCGTAAGAAAACTCAAAAATCCTATCTCAAAATATTAGAATATCATGAAAAAGTAATTCTTTTTTTTTAATTGCATTACAGAAGATAAAGAACTTGATCACAATATTCTCATTTTCTGAGACAGTCCTGTAAATGTTGACTTAATGTAACAGTGCACTTTACTGCTAATTTGCAGTCTTATTATTATTTTGTTAATTTCATGTCACTGTGGGATTGTGACAAGTCCTCTGTATGTCCAGCGCATGCGGAGAAATTGACAAGATCGCTAACTTTGAAACTTTTTTGGGAAATATGTGTCACTCGGGGTGGAGCGACGCAGGAAGCTTTGTAACCATGGCAACAACAGTCAGCAGAAGTCTGACTCGGGAGTGTTTGGACAGGTCCGTCGGGCATTTTTGCACAAAACCGCCACAGTTAGTGTTTTGAATCAAACTTCCTGAACGGGTTGGGTGTGGAATGACGGGTTTACCAGGAGTTACCGTGGCAACAGTGAGTTTTTCCACTTGAGTTAGTGCTCGTTCAAATGTGTTGCTTGCAGGACTTGAGAAGAGTTGCGTGATTGTTATTAAAAACGACTGCCTCTTTTCCAGGGCGCAAGGGGTAATGCAAAAATGCAGATAAAATATAACAGACTGTAAGAAGATTAAAAGTGTTATTGTTATTTCTTTACACCTTGTTATTATCAATATTTTTGTCCCGGAATTTTACATGTTAGCATCTCTTTATGAAAGAAGACTTTGCAGTGATACTTTGACTTAGGAGTTTTATCTGTTCTGTGAGCGAATTCGTCCAAATTAAAATTCCTCGTTAAAATGAAACACAATAATCCCTTCCAGTCCCCTGTTTTTGTTACGTTTTAAATGAGAAAAATGTACTTTATAAATGAAAAATAATGCGCAAAAAAAAAAACCTGTTACCTCATGTAAGAAAATATAAAGTGTTTTTTCTTGATTGGATAAAATCGCAACGGCTCGTATCTCAGAAAACGCCCGTGAGTCAAGGCCCCCCCCCCGAAATTGATCTTTGTAAAAGGGGATCCTTATTCTGCCGCACACCTTGAGATAATTTAAAAGCGATGCTAGCTGTGCGTTTGTTGCCCTCTAGGTGGCGTCAGTGAGGACGGACGTGCGCAGGATGGAGGGCCTTCGCTCCGAGCTGGAGTCCCTGCTGGCCCAGATGGCCGAACTGGAGGATCGAACGGCGCAGGTGGAGCGCAGCATGGTCAAACGCATCGGCGACCTCCTGGCGAGCAGCATCGACCGCGTCTCCAATCTCCGGGCCTCCTCCGAACGCAACACCCAGGCCTTGGAGCAGCTGCGGCGCCGCGTCCCCGAGCTGGCCGCCGCCGACGAACAGATATCCGAGCGCCTGCGGGAGCTGGAGGGCGGCCGGGCCCGCCTGCTGCGGACGCTGACCTTCGCCAGCGACCTCAAGCCGAAAGTGGCGGCCATCAAGCGGGACTTCGGGGCGTTGGACCCTCAGCTGTCGGACCTGACTCTCCGCATCGGGCGGCTGGCGGAGGACCTCACCAAGAGGGAGCGGGAGATCGGCGAGATCAGGCACACGCTGGCGAACCTCACGGCCGTGGAGGGAGATTTGAGCGTCACAAGCAGGCAGGTCGGTGAAATAGATTTATCCGAGATGGCCGAGAAGCAGCAGGCGACATGAGCGACCGTCTTCTAGTTTTTTCCGCCTTTTCGGTGGACGTTCAGAGGCGGAACCTACAACATCTCCTTTTTTAAAGCCTTCGATCACAACATTGAGGTCGAGATCAGTTAAATGGTGACTTTTTGGTTGAGAATTGTCAAGATATTCAGGGTGTTCAGTAACTACTATTTGGTTTGGAGCAAATATTTTTATTTACCGACTGTTGTGAAGAATTCTTGTTCATCCAGGTCACAGGACGGCTGTCATTCACCAATAAACATTTCCGAAGCTCAAACCATCAACTCCTGACGCCCTGGAACGACGCGATCTTTGTATTTGCACCTGTTTTTATCTTCTTCTTACTTTCCAACTGTCACTCCTGGCCCGTCTGAGGAAGCTCTTTCTGCTTTTCACCACAAAATGAGTTCTGCGTCAGCCTGGATGAACCTCCCGCACCCGCTCCACCTGAATGCCGAGCTGCCGCAACACGGCAGACGTTCCTCTTTGCGATTCGAACTATGTGCCTCCGCCGGCCGTGTCGACAAACTGGTCATTAGACCTTCGAGAAGAATTGAAGAAAGACCCGCCCCGTTTCTTCTGAACACCTGGAAGAGGAGGAAGGGAACCTCCCAGGAATACAATAACTTTGGTGTGTTATTACCGAACGTTGGAAACACGACTATATGTATAATCTGCTTTATGATAAAGAGACTTATGTCCGTTCAAACTGCACCTCCTTGTGATCTGACATCGACCCCTTCATGCACGCAGGGATGTGAGCGTCAGCTGGGTCGGAGTCGGTACGAACGCAGATCAAATCATTTGACGGGTAAGCTTGAGCGTTGGTGAAGCTCCCATTCATTCCCTTCTTATCCGGACTTGAATTTCCTCACTTGAAAAACTGAAGAAGCCTCTCTCTTGGACGACGGGTGAAACGTCTTCAAGTAAAGAAATTCAAATCCAGTCGCCACGACGAGATGATTTCCACCAGAATTCACAAAGACATGGATGATGTTGTTGAGACGAACAACCATTCACTTTCATTCATAAAAACATTGAAATAGAAACATTCACCCTCTCATTTACACCCCGTACAGTCGCTCCTCGTTTCACGACAACGATCTGTTCCAACGACCCCGTCATCAAGCGAAGGATCCATCATATATAGGTAATACGTTTTTTTTGTTGGCAAGCCTAAAAGTTAACCCGTTCTGCTAGCCATGGTTTGGACTTTACTACCTTCCTCATGTTGCTTGATGATCTCAGGCTTCATTTCTAAATCAATCGCCTTCCTTCGCTTCTCGGTAGAAGATCCATGAGCGGTACTAGTTGTCTTTCTTTTTTCACGACATCTATGGGGGATAAAAAGTATCGAAAGCGCTGTAGAGAAATTGGAAGTAACTAATTAAAGTACACAACAGTAATGGTGACTGAAGGAGAGAAGATGCCGGCTGTATCTCAGCGCTGCCAGTTGCCTGAGCCCGACTTATCGTACAGAAGGTACATGGACATCGTGACTTCGAGATATTTTCGTTCAATGAAAATTGGCCAAAGTCGTAACTCTTGAGTTGTCGTTAAGTGAAGAGCGACTGTCTAGATATACAACCACTAACGTGCACAGAAACAACTATTCACTTCCTCATTCATACATTCAATAGACATATCATCATTCACTTATTCACACGACGTCAAGACACGCAGCCGTTCACCCTCTCATTTGCACGTCCTGGCAATCTCAGGTGTCCCATTTTATACTCAGGTTGTATTTCAGTTAAGTGAAATAACGCTGTTTGGGGTTGACAAAGAGTTTTATTCTTGTAAAAGAAAATGTCGTGAGCAAACAATTGGGAGCTTATTGCATTTCAAAAAAAAAAAAAAATTAAAATAAAGACATCACAACAATTTTTTTTTAACATCCAGTAGAAGAAAACATGACAAACCAAAAGTACAGTGCAGAATGAGCGTGGATTTGAATTCACAGATCGGCGGTCCTTCTCCGTCCTCCTCCTCCTCGTGTGCTAGATGTGCAACATTGTGACTCAACCCTTCATTTCCCAACAAAAAAATGAAAACCCGAAAAAGAAAAACACGGTCACACTTTCCTGGCCGAACGGCGCCGCGTTTGGACGGGACTCGGCCGACTACTTGGTCTTCTTCCCCGGAGCTTTGGATAAACTCGACAGAGTCTTGATGGTGCTGTCCAGTGTGCTCTGCATGGAGGAGATAGCTCGTTCGTGGCGCTCCATCTTGGCCGCCTGGCCCTCCAGCCCGGCCACGGAGCCGCGTAAGCTCTCCAGCTGCTCGGGCGTCACCCTGCTTTCCTCCAGGGCGGCCAGCTTCTGCGTCAGTTCCTCCACCAGGGCGGCGTTCGGCGCCCCTTGGGAGCCGCCGGACATGAGCTCGGTCACGGCGGCCCTCAGCCCCTCCAGCTCCCGCCCCAGGATGGCTCGGGCCTTCTCGCTGGCCTGCTCCTGCGCGGCGAGGGCGCGCTCGTGCGCGTGGTGTTTCGCCGAAAGCGATTCCACCTTAGACGCGACCTCCGACACGGACGCCGACAGCGCGTCCCCGTTCTCCTCGGCCGTTCTCACCCTGCTCTCCAGGTTGTCCGATCTTTTCAGGGCGTCGGCGGCGACGGCGCCGACCCGCCTCTCCATCTCCAGCGCGGCCTCGGAGGCCTGCCGGAGCCCGACCTCCGCCGTCTCGCTCTGGTCCTTCAGAGACTGGACTCCGGCCTCGGCCTCGGACACGGACCGCCTGAGACTCCCCACGGCCTCCTGCACCGCCGTCCTCACCGACTCCAGCTCCTGAGAAAGCGACGCCACTTCCCGGTTGCGGGTCTGCAGCTCCTCCCTCACCGAGCCGATCTGCTCCCTGAGCGAGTCGGCCGAAGTGTCGGCCTCCTGCTTGGTTGTCCTGATTTCAGCCACGGCCTCAACAATGGCGGACAGTTCCTGCTTAATGAGCCCGGGGTCTTCGGTGTCGTCCAGACGGGCTTTGAGTTCAGCCAGCTGGCTCTGCGACTCGCCCTGGGCTTCGGTGAACTCCGCCACGCTGGCCTTGATGGACTGGCTCACCTCGGCCAGGCGCTGCTCCACAGTCTTTTCCAGAGAGGAGAAATCCCTCTCCCGGGCCTCCTTCACCTCGTGGATCCCCTCGGAGAGGTCCCTGAGCAGGTCGTTCTGGAGCTTCTGAAGGGCTTCCTCCACCCTTCTCGTCTCCACCTCCCCCAGCTTCATCCGGCCGACGGCGCCCTCCAGCTCCCCCCGTGTGATCGCCAGCGACGACCGCAGCCCGTCCACCGCGCCATGCAGAGACTCCACCTGGGGGACGCAAACATCTCTGAACTTCTCCCACCATTTGAAATGAGACCTTTTACACTTATCATTCTTTTTTTCATGTGAATAAGGCAAAAAAAAAATCTGAAAAACACAGATTGATTTGCAAGAAATGCCATTCTTGACATGGATGATGCAATTCATTTAAAAAAATGTAAAAAAAAAAAAGTAATTAAAAGCGTGAATAATTCTGATAATTTAACCGACTTACAAAACACCCTTAAATTTGTAACAAAAGCACATTATGCCGATGCCAACTTTAGACTGACTGTGATTTCCACTGCATGTGGATGAAGGTGAAGCAATGAATGAAACCACAGATTATTTCAGTCCGCACGTCACAAATAGTCCTCCTGTACAAACCCATCCCTTTAATTCATTTATTTCTACTCTTGAACCGTGGTTGGAAGGGTCCCGAGGTGCTCTGTAAATCGCCCAATTTCAAGATTTCTCAATCTATTTGAGAATAAACCCTACTTTCTTGGATGGATGAGGCAGGGTGACCCAACCCCCAACCAGAACAAAACGTAC
Source organism: Fistularia commersonii (assembly GCF_037954325.1). NCBI lineage: Eukaryota > Metazoa > Chordata > Actinopteri > Syngnathiformes > Fistulariidae > Fistularia > Fistularia commersonii. Next base: position 2,302,473 of record NC_141288.1, read on the forward strand.
AAGTCTTGGGTCTGGGATGTGTCACCAGGAACCCGGTGGGGGTCTTACTTCCTTCTCTATCTTTGGCCCCCCACGTCCTCCACCCCTGCAGCGGGTTCCGATCCCTCCCTCGATTGATCGATTGACCGTGCGCCTACCTGTTGACCGATACTCTCCATTTTGGCGCTCAGCTGTGCGTGTTGCAGTGCGCCCTCCTGGTGCCTGGCGTTCGTCTGGCGCATTTCCTCCACGACCTGCTGCAGGTAAAAGCCGCCGAAGCCCGCGGCGGCCAGCAGGGCGACGTAGAACACCGCGGACAGCAGGGCCCCCGCACACCCACCGGAGCCCCGGGACCCCGGGGCCCCTCCGCCGCCCCCTCCGCTGCTCTTCTGCGCCTTCTTGGACACATCCTCCTGCACAGGCGCGGGGGGTTTCTCGCTGTTCTTGTGTCGGTTCTTCGAAGTCATCGTCGGAGTGAGCTCGCAGTGTGTGTGTGTGTGTGAGAGAGTGTGTGTTTGCAGTCGTGGATGGAGGAGAGCGTTGGAGCCCAGGCCCACCGTGGACCGGCAGCGTATCAGGGAGCGCGTCGTGTCTTTCTCGGGGCTCTTTGCATTGAGGTATGCGGATGGGGGCCGTCCCACGGCCGACCAGTCCCTGCACACACACACACACCCTCACACACACACACACTTCTAATTGCGCCGCAAACTAAATCACCCCCTCATAAACATTAAAATCGGAGTTTACTTTCTTCAACTCACTACTTTTGGGAGTGTATGAACCTTCTACTCAAACATGGATTGTGATAATATCACATTTTTAAGTACAGCCTGTGGGTCATATGTTTATGTATGAGAAAGTAAAACACATGTTGACATGGTTCTTTATCTGATTTCTCTTGTTATTTTTCATTTCCTCGCAAGTTTTTTTTTAATAAATCTGTAAACTCCCACTGCAGACTGATGCAAACTTTGTCCAAACTCTTCCCCTCCTCCTCCTCGAAACACGCCACGCACAGGAGGAGCCTTGACTCTTTCCCTTTTCCTCGCTCCTCCCTTCATACGTGGCAGCTGCTGCCAGCCTCGTCAGCCAAGGGGTTTTCTTTGCAACTTCTCGATTAAATAGCGATTATCAGGAGAGAAAGTTGCATCTACACATGAAGTCAAATATTCAATCATCATCGCTTCAACCTTGCAGAAAAAAACACCAACAAAACAGATCGGTGAATTCATTTTTAAGTTTATTATGGGACGTGAATGCCTCTTTGTCAGTTTTCCCGATCGTGAAATTAAAAAGAAATAAGGAAGAAAATAAATATGGGCTGCATCGAGGAATGCATCGATTGAGCACGAGTTTGTTTTTCAAGTTTGGTCCGTGCGGAAAAAAAAAACCAAAACATGTAAAAATCTGCATGCATTGACTACAATATTCCCTTTGAATACTTTTCTTTGAAACTAAAAAAAAATCTAATTAAATTTGGCAAAATTATAAAAATCACACTCGGAAAATAAAGACCCTTTTGTCAACAGTGGGTGGACCGATGCGTGCAATACCAATCTTCGCCGCTAGGTGAGGCAATAGCAGAGGAGAGTGCTGGAGAGACGAGGAGATGAGAGGTGATGACAGCCATGTATGGGCTTTTGCATAGATTTAAACCGAATAAACCAACGCGGTAAAGAAAAATGTACCAAGGCTCTCCGTCGATCGTGAAAAATAAAATAAAATAATACAACAGGACTCCAAAAAAGTGGTAACCTGGGTGCAACTGTGATGACCGATTTCCCCTGAAGTACTCACAACCTTTTAGTCCCCTGTGAGGAAAAACAATTACGAACCGCATTTATTTTTAATCTTCCAGCACGACTGATGCCTTCTTCTTCTTTAATTTAATTTCAGACGTTTTTATACGCAAAGTATGAGAACATGTCGTTAAAACGGCACGAAAGTGATCGAGTTAACGGTTAAAGAGCTGGTCCAAAGTTCCGATGGGAGCTGAGAACTCCGATGGGACCCTGAACGCAACACAAAGCCACGCCCAGACGCCGTGACAACGGACGCCCTCCGCCCCGACGCCGTCCAGGTGTTGCAGCGTCGCCCCGGGCCGTTTCTCCGCTCTTTATCCGTCGTACCTGCACCCGGTGGACTAATGTTTCGGGCTGGAGGTCTGGAACACCGCCCCACCACCACCTCGTTTCCCGGAGAGTGAAGCGGGAACGCCGTTAAAAATGAAGACCAAAGCGGGGGGGCGAATTTGAGTTGTGTGTTCGTACCTCCGGAGGGAGCAGGCGGGCTGGTTCGGCTCGCCGGTTAGCCTACACGGCTCGGACTACCGGCGGCTTTGGATAGCGGACCCGTACGGCCATGGCTGGTCTTATAAAGAAGCAGATTCTGAAGCATCTCTCCAGGTCAGTCCCGGGCAGACCGGGGAGGATGGAGGAGGAGGGGAGGAGGAGGAGGGGGGGTATAATCGGCGGAGGGATTTCAGCTGTCAGGAAAAACGTTAGCTAGCAACCAAGTCGCACTAACATAATTCACAGAAAAACAACTTTATTCAAATATTTAAATCTCTGCTGTGAAGCTTTGACTTTCAAAAAAAGTGTCCCCCTGCTTGTCACAGTGTCAAATCCATTTTCCGCCGGTGTCACTAACCTGACGCGGCTAGGCGGCTAACCTGCTAGCATCGGGTTTAAGCTAGCTCAAGCTAATCCCCCCCCACCCACCTCCGTGACAGCGTTATGACAGGTCGGACCGGTTGGGTGGAGCGGCCGGGTTTGTTTAAAAACAAATAAAAATCTCAGCTGATATCCGAAATCCGAATAAATATCCCCGAGAGATAAACGTTCAAATAAAAAGGTGATGGTGGTCGGGGAGAGAGAGGGGGGGGTTTAGTGCCGACTTGCGCAACGAGTTTGTTGACACGCGTCGTGACGCGGCCCAGGTCACCACGGGTAAAGCCGTGTTCCCGCACCGCACCGCACCTTCCCGCATAACCTCCACCGAAATCATCGTTCAGCCTCCAAATCAGGCCTTCTGTAAAGCGTAATTCAACTTAATCTGTATTATTTATTCCTCCCCGTCGTCCCCTGGGGGGATTTGACTGAACGACTTCCGTGTTTTGTTGCACATGGAGTAGCTGCCACCTACTTAGCACCCCATTAATAACTTCTATTTGCAAGCATTTACAGCTGGGAGTAAGAATTAGACTCCAAGAGAAAGTTCATTTTATATCGCAGGGCGGTCAAAGAAACCGCTGAAAGGTGCCTCGCTGGAGTCCCGATTAAATTGTGCACGAGTTATTACCAGGCCGAGATTTGGACAGAAATGATCATGCCAGAGCTGATGATTGACATCTAGTGCCACTGTCTGCTGGTTTTTGTCCTAAAATAAGAAAAACAAGTTATAAAACGCGGTCAGTGTTTGTTAAGCAAAGCAAATCCGTCAATAGTTTTACCTTCCTGTCCGTTGGAAGGCAAAAATCCAAGCGTGGGGTGTCGATCTGCAATCAATCCCGACTATTTTGTGTTAAAGGCAGCCTCTTATTACTATATTTTTCTTTTTTTTTTTTTTATTAATCCTACACTCTCACCGTGGGTGCTTACACTGCTTTTGTAACTGAACCTGATAAAACAAGTCATTCAGCCCACAGGGTTACTTTGCCCTTCATTCTCTTTCGCAATGTCACGGCGTGTGTTTGACTCTCATACCCTTCACCGTCCCAGTGCTGTAAGGTGAGTGTGAATGTCCGATAGTGCTGGCTGTGTGTGTGTGTGTGTGTGTGTGTCACACAAGTGTGTATGCCCTTAGCAGCATTAGCATCACCTCTGACGGGACATGACTCAAGGAGCAGTGACGTCACTGATACGAGAGCTCTGATCGCATCCGTGTCTCAGATAAGAAGCCGAGGCAAAGTGCAAGGAGGCAGTCGGTGCTATTTTCTCGTAAATATATGGACATTTTTTGCATTTTTCCCCGTGTGAATTTTGTCTGCTCGATGCTGCCTCCTCAGCGTCGGCCAAGGATAGTTTGTGCCTCTTCCCACTCGCCGTGAGTGTGCTTTCTCGGCGGCGCACTGTGTTGTGGGTTTCAACATGTCAGCTCAGCTTCGGCCAAACCCACGCTTACTTGTCACAGAGGAAGCATGTCTGTGCAAATCTAGCAGGGGATGAGGAGGCGCCTGTCAGAGGGTTGTTTCTCTCTTTTGCTCCGTGCACCGAGGCATGCATGACATATCAAACCAGCGGAGAGTGTTTTTCCGCGGGCGTAGATGTTTGGTGCCCCTCTGGTGGATTGTCGTATCCCATCAGTATCCAGTACAACAGATTCACAGCCTTTTCCCAAAGTGGTGAGGAGTATCGACAGGGATGTTTTCACCTCGAGGCCCCAAAGGGTCAGTTGACGTCGACGCGCGGGTTCGTCCGCATCCCGGACGCTCCTAAATATCAACATGGCTGTGGACCAGCGGCAGAAGGAGCTAGATCCAGTTGCACAAACACACACTCAGGTAGAGGTAGAGAAACCTGCAGTCAGGAACTGCTGTCATGTTTAAGCTGAAAGTTGAAAATACGTGAGCGCCGTATTTTGAAGTGAATAGCTCGTCTCTCAACACACATCGTTGGGAACGGAGAGCTAGAATCGACACATTCCCTCCTCTCCATTGTCACGGTCCTACTTGCTCTCCAGCCAGTGACCTTCTAACCATTGTATCCACTTCTTTACAGGGATGAAACTGAATATTATTTTCCCGTCTTAACAATGAAATGAGGAAAAGTATCATCTCACGCTTGCTCACATCTACCGTAATTTCCAGACTAGAAGCCGCTACTTTTTTCCCCACGCTTTAAACACTGCAGCTTTAAACAATCGAGCTTCACGCCACCAAAACATTTAGTTTCGTCACACGGGACCAATGAGATTCCCGTGAAATTCTGAGGACGTTCACGTCCGACACCGACACCACTTTAATGGTTTTAGTGCGCAGGAGGAAGACTAAGATAGCGATCAGCTGGAGTTTGACAAAGCGGGGATAGAAAATGGATGGACTTTTCCTTGTGTTATATAGCATTGATGGTTTTCATCGAGCCGTTTTACAGGCACTGTTCGGAAAAAAGCATTTCCAGTATGTATTTGTGGATGTTACTGCGATGTGTTGAATTGAAAGTTTAAAAAAAGTTTCTGTGTAAATATCTAATATTACAACATGGACACCTGTGGCTTGTAGACAATTGCGGCCTTTATATGTACACAAAGATTTATTTTGTTAATTTGAGATACACTCTACAGTCTGGAAATTATGGTAAATTTGTATAGTTTTACGTCTCAGTCTGAGATTTTACAAAGACTGTGAATCTCACAGGGTCTTTCATTACAAGGCCAAAACTAGATTCTTTGAGGATTTGTTTTTTTTTTCCCCACCATGCAAGGTTTTCCCCGGATATTTGCAGAGCCTCTGTTATTTCACTCCATCGCTTTTCCTTCTCCCCTGGGTCGTGATACGCCTGGAGAGTTGACATCGTCCAAGCCGGGTTCCGCCGTCCGCTCTTCTTCCTGGACGATCCTCCGTATTGATCAGGTCGTCCTTCCCTGCTCCGGTTCGTCCATGACGCTCAACAAACACCGTCTCTTACTTTGGTGATTGTCTACCAGGTTTCCTGTTTGCGGTTTTGTCGTAGCTCATCTATTGGTTCCTGATTGCGTTACGTCACCGTAGAGACAACCAATCATATCGAACATATAGTTATTGTAGAAAGCCCAAGACTTGGAAAGGACTGATCTAAGATTGCTAAGATTACGCCTTATACTTAGCCATCGAGATGACGGGAGCGCCGGGGCTCAAGTTAAACTCTCCAAATTTCCCTCTGACTTTCCTTTTTTTGGTATGTTTTGTCGTAAGCCCGGCATAAGGCTTTACACGCAAGTCATTAAAACTGTGAGGTACCTGTGCAACCTCAGTGTTCTGTCAGCAGCAAGACTTAGAACTGCCTTCTCTCAATTGAACTAGATATCTGCGTATTTGCTTTAGTATGCAAAATACCGAAGAACGGTAGCGTCACCTGTCAGCCAAGAGGCTCTTTGGGTTCCCGAAGAGGGAAAGTCACCAGCACCGATCTGGGCTGAAGGAGTTTTGTCATGTTACGACATAACGGACGTGCGGTTAGCGCTGAAATTGCAATGTCATTGTAAAACAACGGTAACAAGGCTTTTCTTTTTTTTTTTTTTTTTTTTTAAGAATCCCATTTGCCGAGCGGCGGACGTGTCCCGGGATCTGGCTCGACCGTGAAATTGGTTAAGCGGAACAAGTGATAAACTGAAATTAGCGTCCCTAAGAGTAAATGGATCATCAGTGCTGTTTGTGCAACACACCACAGTGTGTGGGGGTTCCTTCTCCGTCCTGACTGGTATGTCATGTCAAGAGGTCACAGGGGAGCTTACGCCACGGCTTGACACGGGCTTAACCTCACCCCGCTCTGGCCCCGTCCTTGTTTTTGTGGATTTCTTTTGTACCAAACTCCAATTCATTCATCTGCCCTTATGTTCCTTGCGAACTCGCTGATAGGCTCTTGTTGTTGTTCTCCAAAAGCGTCTTGTCAGACCACTCCAAGGCCAAAACAACGCAATCCACGGCGACAAAAATCACGTAAAGCCGCGACGGAAACCCCTCGAGCTTAAGAGAGCGGACCCGAACGCCAAAATGTGGGACGGCGGCCGATCCCGTGTCAAGTTGGCCTCTAAATCTCCGAATCAAAGAAAACCGTGCCTCTTAACTGTCACGTCTCTTTCTTCAGAGTGAGTTTCCGCAGTGGCGGGCGGTTACAGTCACCATAATGATGAACTCCGCTATTCCCCGTGTAGCTGCTCACCGCTTTGTGGGAAGACCATTAAAGTGTGAGTCATGGAGTGGGTGTCTCATCATCTCACTCCGTTCTCCAAGCCGCCCGAGAATAGCGGGATGTCTCGGGCCCGCGGTGCGTCGGCCGCAAACGTGGAGGTGAAGAACGGCAGTGTCCGTCCTATTTGGAGGACGAGCACCCTCCGGGAAGGCGTCGAGCTGCCTTATGCTTTGCTGTTATTGCGAAAACAGGTTATTTCTCAGAATGATGTCAGGTTAGAGAGCAGCGGCGTGACATTCCTGGAAGTCAAGCCAGCACCGCAGTTCCATTTAGTGCCACTGTTTTTGATTAGCACGAAGAGCGGAAAGATTTGTCGGTAAATACGCGCCGCTTTCTCCGTACGAGAAAACCGGATAATGTTCGAGATTGAGATCCAGACCGGGTTTATTATCCCACAGGAGGGCGTTTATTCGGTCCGCCGCCGCCGTTATCACAGAAAGTGAACTCTTATCAGAACAAGATGGTCGACAAAATGACACGACGACAAGACGATTGTCACGTCCGATCAGTTTTGGTCGGTATTTCCAGAGAGAAGTGTCTGTCCTCACATTGCATTACGGGGATTTCATTCATTCATTCCTAAATCATCTATAGCGCTTATCCTGCGGCGGCGGCGGCGGCCGGAGTCTAACCCAGCTGTCGCTCACACCTCCTGCACCATTGAGTCGAAAATGATTCCCAATTTTGGAGGATATCTTTAGTGTGTAAGCTGGTCATTGTCGCACACAGATAAGACCAAAAAAAAAAACATGCATCTATTGATTTATCCAAAAGTCAAAGTTAGCTTTATTGGCTATTTCTCCGCATGTTCTGGACATACAGAGGAATGGAGAAGATGTTTTTCACAATGCGGTGGTGACATGAAATGAACAAAATAATACTAATATTAATAACAGAGTCAAGTACTTTGGGTCAACGGTCCAGAGCAATGGAGAGTGTGGAAAAGAGGTCAATTAGCAGGATCGAAAGGAAAGGTGGGCAAGACAAACTCATCTTAGCTCAGGGGCCACAGAAAGGAAAATCTATTCTCCAGTGTGCCAGAAAGGTAAAATCTTGGCATAAACAACAAGAAGTTTCTTTAATCGTCTCTTCAGTTGTTCATTCATTCACTGAAAATATCGCTTGTTCGCTGCTAGTCGACACTTTTGCACATGTTTTTACTGGAGGTCGTAGAGACGAAGATGTGGAGGTTCTCTTTGGGAGAGACCAGGCTGGACAGGATCGGGAAGGAGTCCATCAGAGGGAACAGCCGAAAGAAGAAGAAGAAGAATTAACAGTAAAGTGCGCAGTTACAGTAAACAATCTATAAGGTGTTAAGTATAAAGTGCTCGCAGATACAAACTGCATGAAGGTGAAAAAGATGAGATGTTTGACGGTATGAAAGCAGCAGCAGTGGTTGTTTTTAGTGTACAGTTTAGTTTATAGGCCCACTGTTCCCATCTACCCTCATGGTTTAACGCGCCCGCCGTTTGTACGCCGTTTTTAGTTTTCGTGTTTGTTCTTGATTTGCTTCCCTGCTTTCGCCCCTGATCAGGTCAGCCGTCCCACCCAGAGGAAACGACCGAGAAGAGGTTTCAGACCTAGAACCCTTCCACTGAGTCACCAAACATAAATCTCAAAGCGAAGGATTAAAACCTTGCGTTCAATTGTGTAGTTTCTTGGATATTCGTGTTTTTTTTTTTTTTCTTTCTTCTTTTTCGCCTCTTTTTCTCCGTCCAACGCCGCCGTCATTGTTTCCTAAACGGGCCGGTTGTCGTCTGAGTCATCTGCCCCGAAGCTCCTCTCTCACTGGCACCGGTGTCATCGTGCCGCAAACACACCATCGGAGTCTGTTTCCATTCACAGGATCAACAGACCTCAGTGTGCAGACGACAGTCTGCGCTCAGTGTGTTGTGGTTAAAGCTAGAGTTGCAACATCAGCCTTCCGCTGCACAAATTCAAAACGATCGTGGCGAAGGCTCATGCAGGAGGCATGGGGAAATGATGTACTGTTAGTTTATCTGAGTTCAATTTAAAAAAAAAAAAAAATCAGTCGGGAGAAACGATGATAATGAACAATATTGCAAGATATTGATCGGTCATCCTTGGAGATGCTGGGAGACGGGTCTTGTTTACAACTGTTTTATCATCGACACGCCGACTTGTTAGCTTAACCGTCGTCGTTTTGGGCAAACACGAAGGTAAATCTGGGGGAAATCTGAAGCCTGCGTCCTGATCTCATCACAGGCCTTGATTTGGTACATGGAAAGATATATTTAAAAAAAAAAAAAAGTAGATTATAAGGTTACCAGAGAATTCGTACAGCTCAAACCCGCTTCAAAGTGACGTTTCCCCTGAGAAGGCAAGAAAATCCGCCCAAGAATGCAATGGATTTTTTTCTGGCACCGAAATTCTTCTGGCCCTCAAGCCGACCTCCACCAATGCCCTGTTTTCGCTGAAAAAAAAAAAAAAAAACTGAATAGATGGAAGACACCGAGAGACAGTTTAAACCTAATTAGTGTAAATGTTGAGTGATTTGTCTTGCGTATCGTTCATGGCTTATCAGACTATTTCCTCAAGCGAGAGCGCCGGGTGAGAAGCAACATGTGACCCCCGATAAAGGAAAAAAAAAAAAAAAAAAAAAAACAGGCCGGTCGGTTGATACTTGATCAGCGGCGGGGAATTAATATTTCAGCGGTCACAAGGCTGAAACACCTCAGCGGTTTCACATCCGTCGATCCATCCATCGCCCATCTTTTCCGTCTCCGCGTTCGTGTTCGCCGATACGACCGCGCCGAAACGTCGTCGTTTCTGCGCCGCGACCCTTTTTACGCCTGTTTCCGTCCTTCCGGTTTGCCGGGTCTGAGCGCTTCCTGCGTCTGCTGCTCCCACTGAATAATTTACAGGGACGTCACGTTAGGAGAAACATCTCACGCTGCCAGGCGGAGGTGTGGAGCAGCAATTGGAAGGACAAGAACACGCCGTTCAGTCACAGTTGTGTCTCTTACGCCGAAAGCGGCAACCCGTCACCTCGCCCTCGTGTAGTATTTCACAGGTATTTTTTTGAAAGTACTACTATAGAGAGTAAGAGAGGTGAAACTATCCTGCTTCTTGGCCTTGATTGATAAGCGCTGCAGATATTTCCCGCGTGGTTTATGGTTCAAGTTGAAGCTGTGTTTACAACTTATTGGAAATCAGCAGATTAGCGAGATAGCAATGCGTACCGTAATTTCCGGACTATTGAGCGCATCTAAAAATAACTACATAAATATATGTGTACATATATCAGCCGCAGGGTGTCCACGTTGTAACATGAGATATTTACACAGCAACATTTTTTTTTTTTTTAACCTTTAATTAAACACATACGGGTAACATCCACCAAAACATACTGGAAATGCCTTTTTTTTTTTTTTCCCAACCGTGCAACACGGCTGATGAAAAAGATGAATTATAAATAACACAAAGAAAAGTCCATCCATGAAGCCATTTTCTATCCCCGCTTTGTCCGACGCCAGCCCATCGCTATCTTAGCAGCTCTATTTCCTTCTTTGACGGTCAGGTGGATCGCCTTTAACTTGAACGCTGCACGATATGCATTTCTTTGCGTGTTTTCCATGATGAGGGTGCGCGCATGAAGCGCAGTTTCATCGGTCCGATGCTACGAGGATACACGTGAAGCTTGTTAGCCCAAAAAATAAATTCGTAGCTTAGCCGCATCGTTGTTTAAGCCCCAGCGTTCAAAGGGTTTGGAAAAAGTAGCGCCTTAAATGATGGTATATGTAGCACAGTGCATGTAAAAGGGCTGCTAGTGACCAGTTATTATCTAACCTCCCAAACTAGAGTAGCTTTTCGGGCCTTTCTGGAAGGATACGAGTTCTCAAGTGGGAACTTTTGTGTTTCTCGTAAGACAAAACTGTAAGATGTAGAAACCTGTATGTGATTCGCTCAAAAGCAGAACTTCATAGAGAGGTTTCGGCCGAGCCAAGGGGGAAATCCATCCGTTTGTGGTCATTCAACATAGCCGTCATAGTACCATTTCGTCCCCCTCTTAAAATAATCGCTTTAAATAAAGTCATTTTTTTCAGATTTTTCAGGAAACACAAAAAAACTGGACCTTTTGACACATTCTTGACATTGGCAGTTTCTACTAAAGTCTGTTTAACTGAGTATGTAGGCAATTTTGCCAGAGTTGGTCAGCATCATGAGGAGATGATTTAGGCAAAAGAAAAACATTTTTGTAAAAATATGACTAAGGCGATTATTTTAAGAGGGTGACGATTTATTTTTTCACTCTGCTAAGGGATCTGTCGTTTAGCAAAACACCGTTTCTACCGTACTACTGTACAGTATTTGCATACATTTCGGCCATTTTTACCATGCTATTTTACCTTTTTTTTCCCCCTTTTAATGTCTATATTTGCATGAATATAGACCAATAACCGTGGGTAAGCACATACAATACACACAACTCCGCTCCCAGTGCATTCTGTACTCTTTTCTGTACCCTTCTACCAGAGGTGTGTGTTTATTTTATCCCTGCCAACATCTTCGATCACATCTAAAACTAGGTTTACCATTTCCATTGGATGATTGTATCCTCTTAGAAAGGGATTATATTTTGTTTGTTGGGGTTTGAATCCCGGCTCCTCCCGTCTGGACGCCCAAATGGCCTCAGGCAAGAGACCGTTTCCCCACATATAAGGCAAACAAACTGAATATAAGAATCCACGACGTGTGCACACACCAGCTTATCGACTGTTTGCAGTTCATTTACTGTCGGCACGGTCAACATATCAGTGCTCCGCAAACAAACCCTGTAAGTTAGCCGTGCAATAAACAATAAATCCCTGAACTTTACAGCCTTGTGGCTAAGAGATTAGCGAGCGAGATCGTGTGTGTGTGTGTGTGTGTGTGTGAGCGAGTTTTCATCTGTCAAATCAAGACGAAAATACCGCCTCCTTGTATCCAGAACCGCGGGGACATTAACGGCCTCGCTGCGCCGCCGCCTGATGACTTAGCCGTTAAAGTCAGCGGCTGTTTTTCCGGCGTGGAAACGTCAATAAGTTTACACTCCGCAGTCAAAGCGCTGCAGCTTTTGTCGCTAAAGGAATGCAAAATCAATCCTATCTATATTTTAACAGATTCCTTTCTAGCGGTCAGCGTGCAAGAGTCAATAAACCAGCTAGTATAAGGGCACTTTTAACTATTAGCCTTTGACTGTGTGGACGGCAAACACTTTGTTTGTCTAAGTCTGTTTGAACTAAAACAAACAAATGTGCCCGGCAAACAGCGCGAGCATGAATCACTGTTACTCAAGCTTTATGAGATTTGTGGTTCAAAAAATAAATAAAAATGCCGATATTGGCCTGACGCTGATTTAAAGAAGAAGCCGGCAGGCGCTAAAGCTACAAGGTTCGGGTTTTATGTCCTGCGGTAACACACACACTAAATATGAAATGTGATTATTTAAAGGTCCCCCTGCGAATCTTTGGAAGAGCGGTCACCCCGAGCTGTGAGGTTTAATCGAGCGTCTGACCCGGCTTTACCTCTCGCTGCGCCGTTCACGCCCTGGAAAACCTCTTTATTATCTATTTGATTGTATTTTTAATGACGATCCGTAAAGGAAAGCGGTTTTACCCGCGAGTCAAGCGTATTTCCATTGTCGCTTTTACAGAACGGGATGTGTTTTTAGTCGTCACACAACGCGTACATTTCAACGTGGAGTTGAGGTCGTTAAAACAGTCGTATGTAAAATAGAAAAAAAAAAATGGAAACTAGCAACAGACAACACGAGCGTTGTAGCTTATAAAAATATACAAAGTTAATATTTATATCTTGTCCTGTTGCTGTATAGACAAATATTCTGACGTGAATGTCATTCTTCTGTCTGAAAATCTCCCCGCTCTCTTTTACCCGCAGGTTTGCTAAGAACCTGTCGCCGGACAAGATCAACCTGAGCACCCTGAAGGGAGAGGGCCAGCTCACCAACCTGGAGCTGGACGAGGAGGTCCTCCAGAGCCTGCTGGACCTGCCCACTTGGCTGGCCATCAATCGCGTGTGTTGCAACAAGGCCGCCATCAGGGTGAGGGACTCGTAAATAAAAACCCTTTCACCCACAACGTCCAACATACCGAACATCCCATCTGTAAATAACTTGTAATAAGTTAACGTGGCTGCAGCATTATTTCCTCCAGAATGTTCTCCTGGCGCAAACACTCGCTCGCCTCGTATTTATTACCCCCCCCCCCCCCAGCGTGATAGTGCACGTAATATTAAACTACCGAAGTCACATCATTTACAGTAAGAGTCGGATTTCCGAGAGAGCTGCCGAATCCGAAGTTGTGCGCGTTCTTCCTGTATTTCACCATTTGCCGCCGCTGCGGTTTGCTGATTCGTATCTGACTTCCTGTCTTTTCTTCGTGCCTTCGTTCAATTTGGATGGATTTCAGTAGACAGACGCAAAGACGGCGCCGCTCTTGTTTGACGGACGTCTGAATCACGTAATAACAGCTCTCACCTGCACAAATTGTCCCTGCTTGCGAACGCCTCAGTGGGCTGGAACGGCAGGGCAAAGAGTTTAATGTACCATTCGACGCATTTTAACGCGAATGAAAGGTTTCTAAGTAAATTAGAGCTGCAAATCCCAAGCGCGATGGAAATTCTTGATTTATGAAGCCTCTGCGGGGCGTATCTGCTCGTCCCTGTTCCAGTCCCGTCGAGTTCTTCTCCTTTTTTTTTTTCTTTCCTCCATCTCCGAGAAGCGTGGCCTGCAGTTTTTCGAATCGATTTAATTCTCCCCGGCTAATTTGCGTCGGATTTTGATTCGTACATCTCACTCGGGCGCTCCTCCGCGAGAGAGCAAATGTTTGCTTTCCGGAATCGAGGAGCCTTGTGACCGAGACGCTGTTTTTATTTCCCCCGACAGATACCGTGGACCAAGTTGAAGACTCACCCGATCTCTTTGGTAAGCGCCGGAGTTATTTCTGCATGTATTCTTGAACAAAGCTTTTTTGGTAACGCGGATCAGAATAACTCGATTAACTGTGTAATAGGGAATTATCTGCCTGCTTTCCACGCGTAATTCACTTTCAGTACCTCATGCAGTTCACGGCACAGTTTAAGTGGCATATAGAACAGGGTTACACCAGTTACAGACAAAGATGCGTTTCTAAAAACCCCACATCTCCCCACCGATGTGCGCAAATCACCGCCGGGAACAGAAGCTCGGAAAAATAGGTGTTTTCCGTTAGTCCTTGGACGCGAGGTCGTCAATGAATCCGATCGGGAGAGAGGGGGAGGGAAAGCCAACGGGAGGGTTTCGAGAAATCAATGCGCTTTACAAATCTCTCCCACGAACGATGGTTCGCCTGATAACGGGAGTAATAATACTAAAATCACTTGCTGATGGAAGGATGCTGAGGTTGGAACTGCCAGGCAGGAGGTTTGGAGAAAGACCAGAGAGGGGATTTATGGACGGAGTTGGACAGGGAGTTGGAAAAGGATGCAGGAGAGACGACGGAAGCGTCCGGTGTCCAGTCGGTGACGTACCCGACTCGAGCGGACAACCTCACCTCCATGAATCATCTGCGGACGCCGCTCTTCTTTGTGCTAAGTTTAGATTATTTTATCGCTGCCGGAACTCTTTCTACGTCTCCCCCTCGGGGTGTTTTGTTTGCGTTATCCGTGACCGGCAGCCAGAGTAGCGGTTATTTCTGATGCACCGGGCGCCGCAAACACCGAGAACCCGAACAACGTCCGTCTGAAGGAATCCCGTGTGTTTAGAAGTGTGTGATTGTTTGCGTCAAGGCCGGTTTGTCATGAAAGGCCAAAGCAGCGGAAGATGAACACACACAAAGAACGGAAATATCGTCAAAAACGATGCTGACGATTGAGTCGCTTTCCCTCAGGTGACATTCTTTTCACTCGCTTATTTCAGACTCTGGACAAAGTGGAGATGGAAATGAGTACGTGTGATGAGCCGCGTCCTCCCAACGGTCCGTCTCCAATAGCAACGGCGTCAGGACAGAGGTGAGTGCAGGGTACGATGCCATCAGAATAAGCCAGACGGTCAAGGTGCCGTATTAACGTATACTCACCAGAGCGTCGACTTAGGGGTTTTCCCAGATTCGATAGCTCAGTGGATTTTTTTAGTTTTGCGAATCCTCCCATGAGGTCGCCCAGAGAAAATCACAGAAAAGCACTGGTGATGGAGAAGCTATGGGTGATGGAGAAGCTATGGGTGATGGAGAAGCTATGGGTGGGATAAGGTGAGGGAGAGCGTCGTCCGTGAGATGTTGGCGGGGATTTGTTGCGGCGAACGGCAGGAACATCAGCGGACCCGACGTCGGAAGAGTCGTTCAGAGCCGGTCGGGGACGGTTTGATGGTTTTAAAAAGAGGAGCGCGGTTACTTTGTCCATAAATGAAGTTTAGACAAAGTGTAGCAAAGTTACATTTAGCAACACATTGCAGCATTTTTTAATTCCTCTCCCTTCAGCTGCAGGGAATCTCAAAATCTTTGTACTTAAGACACTTTATAGCCTTGACTTGCTACTTTGACACAGTTTTATTTGTATTTCTTATTCTCACCCCTTTTTTTTTTTTACTGGTTATACAATTTCCTACTATTATTATTATGTTTGTTACTTGAAGCTCTGGCACAACAATTTCCTTCGGGATAAATAACATTATTCTTATTCCTATCAAGTGTGTCGCCGGTAAGTTAAGGGACGATTAAGCACCAAATGCAAAATTCCCGCCGACCGCCTGATCGGCAAGTTAAATCCACGTAATAAAACCAGTTTATTTCTTTACGCTCTCTTTTATTACATATCAGATTTTTTTTTTTTTTAAGATTATTTGCTACTTCTAAATGACATTTTTCTTATTTAATAACATAACAAAACAGGAGGGCCGGAAGGGATCAATAGCAATTCCTTTTGGTCGGGAAAAATAATTTTTCCCATCCGATCTCAGCGAGTACGGCTTCGCCGAGAAAGTGGTGGAGGGGATGTCCTTGTCCATCAACTCCATCGTGATCCGGATCAGCGCCAAGGCCTTCAACGCCTCCTTCGAGCTCTCGCAGCTGCAGGTCTACAGCGTCAACACCAGCTGGAGCATCAGTGACCTGCGCTTCACCCGCATCCAGGACCCGCAGAGGGGCGAGGTCAGCGAACTCCTCGAAAAATAATCCCGGCGCTCCCGCGGAAGCCGTGCTCAAGTTGTGCTCGCGCGTTCCAGATCCTGACATTTAAGGAAATCAGCTGGCAGATGATCCGAATCGAGGCGGACGCCATCCAGAGCGCCGAACATGAGATGCTGAGCGCCCCCATCCGCCTCATCACCAACCAGTCCAAGATACGAGTCACTCTGAAGAGACGGGTCAGACACACACACACACACACACACACACACGCTCAGTAATCCGCTGAACACAATCAGACATTCATTGCATGATAAGTGATGGACAAATTATAACCAGGCTGCCCCCCAAAGCGTCCCCTTGTCTTTTTTTTTTGCAAACAACAAGCCTTCTGTGGGACGTCGCTGTCTGCAAGGCAGACTCCAGCAGCCATTTTCCTTTCACCAAACTCAAACAAAAACGGCTACAGATTCCTCCGGAAGATTGAATGCGGCTCAATATAAGACGTACAATCGTCTTTTCTGTATGCCGCCTCGTCGTTAGCTTTTAAGGAAACGGCTGAATAAACCGGTCGCCGTTAAAACGACGACTTCTTCGTGACACGAACGGCGGCTTTCGATCCTCGGGATCTACCTTTACGCCCGTGTTTTTACCCGATGCAGATAAAAGATTGCAACGTGGTGGCCTCCAAGCTCATTCTGATCCTGGACGATCTTCTCTGGGTGCTGACGGACTCCCAGCTCAAAGCCATGGTGCAGTACGCCAAGTCCCTCAGCGAGGCCATGGAGAAATCCGCGCAGCAGAGGAAGAGCATGGCCACGGAGGACCAGGTGCCACCCTGTCGGATATTAATTATGTATTTCATCCTTTATGTCCATAAATAGGACGCTTTTTAACATTTAATGTGTCGATGTCACTTTCTCACCTGTATTCGTGTCCCCCCCCGCTTCCCGTCCTCGATCGGAGCCCCAATTGTAATTCTAAATTTCTTAAATTACGGTGATCGTGTAACATCTAGAATAAAACGCGTTTCATTTTTGATGCCGTTTATTGTGCTTTTACACCGTGCGCTGAGGTTCAGGAGCAAAAATCACATTCACAGGGTGAAATTAACATTTCCGTTGGCTATTATTTTGCAAATATAAATACACTGCTCAAAACAAATAATGGGAACACTTAAAAAACACATCCTAGATCTAAATGAATGAAATATTCTTATGAAATACTTTTCTCTTTACACAGTTGAATGTGCTGACAACAAAATCACACAAAAATGATCAATGGAAATCAATTGTATCAACCCATGGAGGTCTGGATGAGGAATCACACTCCAAATTAAAGTGTAAAAACAAACTCCAGGCTGATCCAACTTTGATGTAATGTCCTTAAAACAAGTCGAAATGAATCTGTGTTGCTTCCTGAGTGGACACTATGATTTCACACAAGTGTGATGGACTTGGAGTTACATTGTGTTGTTCAAGTGTTCCCTTTTATTTTTTTGAGCAGTATATTTTCCACACTGCTCAGGGAAATAGTCAACTTTTTTCACTCCGCTTGACAGCTAACCGCACGCTCCTTTTCAGCGGTGAAACCATGCAGACGGCATTTTTGGTCTGCTGCAGGTGGATCATTTAAGTTTGGCTTTTTATTTGGTTTCCATAAGTAGGACTCCAATAGCTGTCCAGTGTTTCCTTTGAAAGTAATGCTTTTGTTTCATGCAGACATAAAATTTCATTTTCTCTGTAGCATTTTGCTGATTTCATCGATGCAAAAAGATGTACCGTAATTTCCGGACGATAAGCCGCGACTTTTTTCACGTAAACAACGATACGGCTAATGTATGGACGTTTTTTTGGGGGGGACGCTAATGAGCTTCACGCCGCTAAAACGTTTATCCTCGTCACATCGGACCGACGAAATAACCGGGAAATTCTGAATCCGTTCAACTCCGACACCGAAGAAGACGACTTTGACGGTTTTAGTGCGCAGGAGGAAGCCCGAGCTAGCGATCGGCTAGCCGGTGCGGCTTATATTGAGGCGCGCTCAATAGTCCAGAAGTTATGGTAGATGTATATCGATATAAACAGCAATGTTTTTCCTCATTTTCGATGTCTCAAGCCTTTCGTGGCTCCCGCTGTTTTCTTTTCATGAGGAAATCGCGCTTTGAGTGCTCAAGGTTGCCGACCTCTGGTCCTAACGTTCTCCCACAAGTTGTTTTCTCTCCGTTTCGTGCACTTTCAGTCTGGTTTCCTACTTTGACACGTCCATCACGCACCTACACCAAACCTCTTTTTACTTAGTGTCGCCGATGTGGCCTCTAGTCGTTTGGTCTACCGCTCTCTCTGCTGGAAGAACTGAGTACTGCACGATGGAGGTTCTCATGACCTTCTGAACTCCTTTCTCTGTCTCTTCCATATGAATGAAACAAAAAAAAAAAAAACCTCTCAAAACAAATCAATTGCATCATTTAAGTAAAGTTGTGTGTGTGTGTGTGTCCTAGGTGTCCTCGACGCCCCCGTCAGCCCAGCAGGTCCGCACCCAGCAGGCGTCCACGGCCGCCGACCAGAGCGCCACCATGGCGAAGCTGTTCAGCGCCTACGACGTGTGTGAGACGTCACACCACCTCCAGATCACACACCTCGACCTGCACATATGCGACGACATCCACGCCGTGGATAAAGGTGGGCGCGCGTGCACACACTTACAGTGTAAAAACCAACATGTCTGTGCAAAACCTGATTTCCTTTGGATTGTAATGTTTTTTTTGTGATTTAAACAGTGCAATTCTTCAACCGTGTACTTTTATCCTCCGTGCAGTCATAAATAAAAGAATCACAGGCGGCGCCATGCAGCTCTCCTTCAGCTCCATCACCCTGGACTACTACCCTTTCCACAGAGCAGGTGAGAAGCTCGCAGTGACCTCGATAATTGCGATATCGATTCGCCTGCACAACGTGCACGGTTAGCCTTGTCCGAATGTGATATAAACCGAAAATATCTCGTCTCGCGATGAACGTCGGTCGGGTACCGCGGGGGTTTCTGACGTCCTGTTTCGCTCCATCTCTACGAGTTCCCCGAGACGTTCATCTGCAGAGACTCGCCGCGATTCCCCCGAAATGTGAGCTTAGCGCTCCAGTTTGAAAACACGCACAACTGTCCGAAGAGGTTTCTCTCAGCTCTGCCGGCTGGAGTCGGAGCCCCACGCCGACCAAGTCGGCTCTGATTTGCGTCTCCGTCCGCCGCCTCCTTAAAATAGTCGTTATTTTCGACGGCGTTATAACCCGCTCCCGAACTCCGCCAGGCGACAGCTGCGTCCACTGGATGCACTACAGCGAGGCAACCAAGACCAGGGAGGGATGGGCTCGCAGCCTCCTGGACGAGTTCAAGTCCAACGTGGAGATGTTGAAGAGCGCCGTCCGAGACCAGGGCGCGGCTCCGGCCCACGGCTCCCCTCAGCACGGTAAACACCGAGACGTTTGTCGTATTTTTCCGCCTCGTCTCCTGCCCTCACACACACACACACACACACACACACGCACGGCGACACCCCGACAATCACACGGATGCTGTGGGTTTTCTGTCATCCAGTGTCCCTTAGGGACGATGTGTATTGGCCTGTAGGAAGTCAGCAGAGAGCAGAAGGAGGAGTAGGGCTTAGGGAGGCTGATGGACTCATAGAGTGGAGCCCGCAAACGCAGCCTCCGGCCCAGTGCTGCTGGTGCCTAGAGCCAGGTACCGTGGTGTGTGTGCGCACAGCGCGGTGCGGTGATACACACCTCTCGCCAAGCGGAGGCCTCCTTCCCGGCCGTCTGAGTTGTGACTCTCTTTCTCTTTCTGCATCATTCTGTTTGAATTTCTCCTCCTCTTCTTTCCACACCGTCGGCTCCTCAGGTAGGATAAGCACCGGTTCCAGCTCTTCGTTCAGTCCTCCCGCACAAACCCCCAAGGCCCAGCTCATGTCGAGCTCCGTGGTCCTCAGGATGGCCGACTTCAGCATCTACCAGGTTAGGACAACGTTTTTCTTTCATGCATTTTTTGTGCTTTCAACTCAAAAAGTGTGGTTTTCTCTCGCTTTCTGTCTCAGGTGTCCACAGCGGACCAGCGTCGCTCCAGCCCCAAGGCCATGATCTCCTGCAATAAGAAGTCCCTGTATCTTCCCTCGGAGATGCCGGCCATTCATGTGGAGTTTACCGAGTACTACTTCCCCGACGGGAAAGACTACCCCAGTAAGACGGCGAAATGCAAATTGACGCGTACCGTCGCATCTTTCCCAACTGTTTCGCGCCCTCTGCTCCGGCAGTTCCCTGCCCCAACCTGTACGCCCAGCTGAACGCCCTGCAGCTGGTTCTGGATCCTCGCAGTCTGGTGTGGATCAACCTTTTCGCTCTGGACCTCAGGCAGAGCCTGGAGCAATTCATGGAAATCTACAAGCTCAACGACTCGCAGAAGCCCGAGGAGCACGTGGACGTCAAGGTGGACGGCCTCATGCTGAAGGTGCGGCCGCCGGGTCGGGGAACGCCGGCCGCCTTCGGTTTGAAAATAAAAATGGTGTTTTTACTCTTTTTTTTTTTTTTTCCGATTCCCAGCTGGTCATACCCGCCGATCAGGACCCCTCCTGCCCCCTCGACCTGCCTCGTTCCGTCTCGGTGCAGACCTCAGAAATGGTCGCCACGAATACCCGCCACCCCGCCAACTGCACCCGGTCCCACCTGGAGGCTCTGCTGCAGGCTTTCCGGGAAGAGCCCTTCTTCTCCTCGTCCTTCGTCTCGTTCCCCCGCACCGCCTCCTCCTCGCCGCTCCTCCATCCCGTCTTCCAGCATCACGCCCACGAGCAGGACACCCGCGTGCACGACATCTACCGCGGCCTGGTGGCGCCCACGCTGGCGGCGAACGCCCTGAGGATGCCGGCGGCGACCGACTTCTGGGCCTTTCACTTCGCCCAGTTCTGGGTGGACTACGAGGGCTCTCGCGGAGGCAAGGGGAGGCCCCAGCCCTTCGTGGACTCCTTCCCCCTCGCCGTGTGGGCCTGCCAGCCGGCCAAGCTCCTGCGCCACCAGGAGAGGCTGAGAGACTCCGCCGGCTCAAGCCTGTCCAGAAGCGCGTCGGTGGAGGCCGTCGGACGGCTTCAGAAGAAACGCCTGCTGAAGGAGTACTACAGCGCCGACGGCGCGCCCGCGTCATCTCAGAGCGCCGATCCCACACTGCCGGCCAGCAACGGACTCCATAAACCCCTTTCCCTGGACGGCTGGCCTTCCTCCTCTTCGGCACCGACGAGCGGAGACGCCGATGTTCACATGTTGGTGCACGTGCAGAAGCATCTGAGCGCTCAGGTATGTTTGTTTTTAGGTCTCGCTTCTGTAGCTTTCAACTATGTTGGCTGGAGGAGGATTTTAGTTTTGCTCCTCTGAGCGAATCCAGGTTGTCCCCGCCGTTTAAATCGCCTATTCTACGATTCACGGCCGCCCCGGTGTAACACCTCCGCCCGTTTGTTTGTTTAGAAGTTTATTAGGACAGTGTACAAATACATCGAGCACAGAGGCAGAGATGTTTGTACCAGATTATAGCTCATAGCTAATGTCCATCTGTAGTCCTGGACGATACAAATATAAAATGTCGGACCCGGCGGTTGACGCCTCCGCGTCCGTCTTCCTAGGTGAGCCATCGGCAGTTCGTGTTCCTGATGCGCCTGCAGCGCAGCATCAAGGCTCTTCAGCAGACCCTGCAGCAGGACCTGGAGGAGATGGGCTCCAAGAGAGACCGCAAGGACCCGTCCCAGCACGCCGACGACGGCCGGCCGTTCACCGTCTGCCTGGGCCTCCTGCTGAAAAGCGCGGAGGTGTCGCTGATTCTCAAGCCCGTCGCCCAGGCGGAGGGCTCTCGGTCTCCCGCGGGGTCGGAGCTCTCCCCGTCCGAGAGCCAAGGAACGTTGGACCCGGCGGTCGACGCCGCGGAGGGGAGGGAGAAGAACGACGAAGGACCCGGAACCGGCGGCACGGCCAAAGGAACCTCCACCGTGGATCAACTGCTATGTGGAGAAGGACCGGAGAGCAGAACCACGCCGGGGCCGCCGCCCCTGGTCCCCACCTCCACCCCCAAACCCGACTCCGACCGCAAAGCCTCCCTGGAGGAGAGGACTTCAAGTAAGAACTCCGGCAGGTGGAGCTCGGAGGAAGGGGGCGACACCATATCGGACGGTTTCGCCGAGGGCGAAGAAACGGGAGTCGGGCCGGACTCCAGAACCCAGGCGAGTGACCTCCTGTGCGACCCGCTCTGCGACAAGGACAAGGCTGCTGCCAAGATGCCCCAATCCATATCCAGGTACAACCTTTTGGATCACACACACACACACACACACACACACACGTAATAAGATAAGATAGGATAAGATAAGAACAACTTTATTAATCCTGAAGGAAATTGTTGTGCCAGAGTTACAGAAAATATAACAGTAATAAATAATAAAAAGAAAAAGGCAGAATTAGAAGTAAAAATAAACTATAAAGTGTCTCAGTGAAACTATAAAGTATCTTAGTAAATAAGTGATAAAAACTATAAGTGTCTTAGTAACAAGTGAGGTAAGGAGTGCACAATAGTATGATAAAAGGAAAAATTGTAGTGTAGCTGTTATGTTCTGAATATTGTACAGAAGTAAAAACGCGTTTTAGGGACGGAGGGAGGAACATTTCGAGTAAATATTTAAGGAACCGTTGCCTCCCCGTTACACTGGTGGAGCACTTTTTGAGTTTTTTTTTTCCCCCGTGACGACACCGATGAAGGATCTCTGTCTCGGAAGCCGTGTGTTTTCGCTCTCATCCTCACCCGTCCGTCTCACCGTCAGCGTCGCCGCCCTCCGGCCGCCACCCCCTGTTTTTCACATCCTGTTTGTCAGCAACGTTGCGTGACTGTCTCGGCATTTCCTGACTCATCCCACTTTGTCTTTTGGCCTCTTGACCTTTGCTTTGACCCATACGGGATGCGTGTGTGTGTGTGTGTGTGTGCGCGCGCGTGTTTGTGTGTGTGTGTGTGTTTTCTCTCTACCAAGGAAAGGAAGTTTGTCTGTCGTTTCTGATCTCCTCAGCTCCTCAAACACCAGCAGATCCACCTCCCTTTATTCCATGTCCAACATGTAAGGCTCTGGATCTGCGACTCGCTGTCGTCCCGAATGTGTGTTTTTTTTATTTTTGTCCTCGTGAATCTAAAACACAAGCGTGTGTGTTTGATTTCCCCCCCGTGAGCATGCGCTGTACTTGCATGTGTGCACGGTAAAGCCGATATCCCCTGCTTCGTGGAGCCGCCGGTAGAATCGAAAACAGAATCCCTGTTTTGCGACAGAGCTTTCCATTTTGATTTCCTCCATTATGATTTTTCTTGTGATTGCGTCCGGCTGAGGGAGGGAAGGAGGGATAATCGGTACTAAAATGCCCTTAACGACAGAAATATCTGACGCACGACACGTCTAGGAAAGCTGAACATTCTTTAACTTAATGGCTAGATGTCGTAGTTAATTTGTTTATGTTATATTGGTAATACACATTTATTCCAGATCAGTCTGATCCCCTCAGTCGGAGGGCGGGATGTCGAGGTTCTCTTTGAGCCGAGATGGATAGAACCGAAGACGTCGGCGACGATTAAGAAACGGCTTAAAAAAAAAATAAACATCCTTGTGAAATGACATTAAAAATAAAAGGCTAGCAAAAGAATCGGACCTGGTCGCATTTTCCCCCCAAACTTTCCAATTCAGGAAACCGATCCAGGTACAGGTCAGATCAGCGACGCCACGTCAGACAAAGGTTTTATTTGTGTTGTGGATTTGATCCGTGATTTGTGACGTGTGTGTTTGAAACCCCTCCGTGTTTCCCAGCTGTAGTTGAAACTCCGTGGCGTGCATGGACAGTGTTTTCCCTGCAGATATGGAATATTATCATACTACAGGAACTCCCCCCTGTGTGTAAACACACTGTTGTGTACCTGTGTGTGTGTGTGTGTGTGTGTTTTAGTGGTCGGTTGATGCGGGACCGCTCCCAGTCCAGTTTCTCTGTCTCTTACAAAAACATGAAGAAAAGTCCATCCCTACAGTCCTTGGACAACATCTCCATAGACAGCTACCTGCTGGAGGACGGAGACACCTACAGCCTGTTGGAGAGAGGTGAACACACACACACACACACACACACACACACACACAGAATAGGAATTTCCTCACTGTACATAGTTGTCATTTCTCTTTTGACCAGAAGGTTGCAGCATTATTCCGAAAAAGCCAGGCTTCTTCTAGCGTCAGTCTTCTTTATGCCTTCTGGGGAAAAAAAAAAAAACAAAAACCAACCCAGGAAGCAGCTGACCAGTTTTCCAGTCTTGGAAAAACACGTGCAAATGTAGTGACACAGCAAATTACCCTGCAAATCCCGCTTGGCTTTGGAAAAGGATTTATATCCCCTGTATTTTCCTTTCGTGGCTCCATCTGAAAGGTCCAAGTTATGTAACAGATCTATTCAATTAAAAAAAAAAAAAAAAAAAGGGGGGGGTCCTCCATTTTTTTTTTTTTTTTTTTTTTTTGATGTACAAGTCAAAACTAATCCCGTGAAAATAAAATGTCGGCGTGTGAAGCATTTTGCCGTGCACGCGCTGCGAGGGATTCATGTTTTCCCGTCCCGACACAGATGACGTGTCCATCTCAGGATTCAAGGACACCAACAGTGAGCAAAGCGCGGCGGAGAGCGCCAACGAGGCGGCGGCGGCGGCGGCGGCGGCGTCGGGCCAGGAGCAGGAAGGAGGCGTGTCTCCAGACACTGTCAGCGCCGCCTCGCAGAGCATCGACGAGCCCACCAAAGACATCGTGAGATATCCCCCTCTCTGGAAACTTTTAAAAAGCAGAACGTCCTTTAAATTTCTCAATGAGTAAATAAATCCTTGACCTTTCTCAGCTGCGTCGGAAGCTGGGGAGCGAGGAAAAAAAAAAAATAGCCGTGTGTAAAGGATATGTCATTTACTGACGCGCTTTTAAATAGCCAAAATTTGTGGCGTTTGTGGCCAAAATTAC
>NC_141288.1:2332500-2340000 GCF_037954325.1 Fistularia commersonii
AAAAAACAAACGGAAAAAAAAAAAAATGTTTGCACTGAAATCCAACTTGACCTTTGACCCTTCGGCGGATCAGAATGTGAACCGTTTTCTACAGACGTCTGAACAGACACGCGGTGTGTCAACTGTGTGTGTGCACCTGTGTGTGTGTGTGTGTGTGTGTGTCATCCAGATCAAGCATTTCATCACAAGCCTTGTTTGTACCGGGCTGTTTCCATGGCGACCGGGCCTCCCCCCCCACCCCCAACGAGCGACGCCCGTCTCCCTTATTTTTCTACCTGTAAATAGCTTCTTAACACGCGCAGCACTTTGCAAAAGCAGGCACTGTAAATACGAGCCTGCGCCCGAACCGAGAGGACGGGAGCCGGGACGAGGACCAGCTGGACGGAAGGAAACCAGGAGGTCACACTGAAGTCTTTATGTGAATTTCTTAAAACGTTGTTAAGTTTACACGGCTGAAACTGGGCCCCCATCAGCTGCTCCATCATGAACTCCACTGTTTCAACTACTTGTAAACAGCACGTGCGATTTGTTTCAACACACACACACACACACACACACCGGTCCGGTTCGCTCCCTCGTGTTCAACTCACACACACACACACACACACACACACACACACACACACACTCGTCAGTCCTCCAGGAGCTGCCAGAGGTGAAGCTCTTTTTTTTTTTTTTCTGTAAAAGCGTTGAAACAAGTTCTCTGCAGAGAAAAAAAAAAAAAACAGACTTGAAAAGTCGTCGGCGGTGAAGACTTCAGTTTTATGGAGAAAAACGTCTTTGCGACGGCGTCTTCCTCGCTAATAACGGCCTCCGACCGTGGAGGAGGAGACACTCGGAGGTCATAGGATGTGTTTTTTTTTTTTTTTTTTCTTTGTTAAAGCTGCTGAAGTCCTGAAGAAAATAAAAGGGTGTCCGATTTCAAGAGGTTTCAAAGCGTCACTTGATTTGCGGACATTCGTTTTAACGGCGCGGCGAAGATAATGAACGAATGGATGAATTAAACGTTTTTTTAAGCTTAGCCTCACAATATTGATGCTTCCTGGTGAGTCTTCACTGAATAACAACAAGTCGGACATGAAATGATTGTTTTTTTTAAATCAGTAACTCCGGAGGATAGAAATTTCTGAGTAAATCAAATCGAGGTTCAGTTAAAAGTTATTCTGATAAGCCGGCGAAATGATTGGATGAAGCCGGAGTTGATTCGGGGGATTAGCAGCTAACCGTTAGCATTTTGGGTACTCAACTGAAAAAAAAAATGCAATTATGAAAAAACGTTTACATGTATTGAATATTTGATTTTACCTCTAAATGTCTCCCATCTCAATATACTTTGGTTATCAGTTTCTGCAAAGACTGAATCAAAAAGATAAGATAAGATCGATCCTCATAGGGGAAATTCCTTAGTCACAGCAGCGTTACAGTTATGTTAAAAAAAAATAGAAATTAATATAAATAGAAATGCAGGAGACAGAAGATAGCGAGACAAAAAAAAATCCATGAATAAATAGACCAAAGAAACCAGAAAAAAAATAAGAGATTTAAAAGTAAGGATGCGAATGAAATTTATTTCTGACCGAAACAGATTTTTAAACATTTCCCAGCAACGTCCATCTGCAAGTCTATGTTTAAATTAAGTTATTTTAAAATCTTTAGAGCCGAGAGCTCCCACTCTGTGCAAAGTTAGGATGATTATTATTATTATTTGCCTTATTTCGGGGCCCATTAAGCTCACCCAAATGCAGAATTTCCATGTTTTTGAGTTGAATTTTTTTATTTTTTTTTCTCCTGCGTCACACGGAGGGGTGCGTTTCGGGCTCCGTGCGCGTAAACGGTCACGACAACCCGCAACCGCGGCCAGTCGGAGAAGGCCGCGGAAAAAAAAACCCCGCTCTGTTTACGTCGTGCCACTCAAAAAGTTTTCCACGGCGGCGGGGTTATGTAAGCAAAGCATAAGCATATCGGTCTGTGCAGAGAGCGCGTGCACGGCGCTGGCGGTGGAGGTCGGCGGTACCGGCGAGACGCGCAGCTGGATTGTGGGAGACGTGATGAAAGCGGCGAGGATCAGGTTGTGCGTCGGCCTGCGGCGCTGAGACGTTTCTTACGTCTCTGCCGCAGATTCAGTGCAAACTGTGATCCTTTTAGAAGATCGCCCAGAAGAACACACACACTCTCTCTCCTCTCGTAGTCATATAATCTGTCCATCTGAGCCAACCTTTGAAGATTTATAATAATAATAAGAATTATAAGTTTGGCTGCACACTGGGGGATGGTTTAGGAAAATCCAAGAACATGAATAGGAAAATAGATATACGTGTTCATTCATGGGCAACGCGGTGGTTTGCATGTTCTCTCCGTGTTTGCGTGGATTTTTTCCCTCGGTCTGAAAAGATGCAGCAGGTTAATTAGAAGAAAATTGGAAAAAAAGCCCCGAATGGTCGTCCGTCTGTGTGTAGACACACAAAAAAAATAAAGGTAACATTAAAATAGCACATCCAACATCTGAATGAATGGAATATTCTTATGAAACCCTTTGCTCTTGACGTGGTTGAATGTGCCGGCAACGAAATCACACGGAAATTGATCAACGGAAATCAAATTTATGAACCCGTGGAGGTCTGGATTTGGAGTCACGCTCGTAATAAATGTGGAAAAACACACAATGTCCTTAAAACAAGTCAAAATGAATCAGCGCCGCTTCCTAATTGGACAGTTTGCATTCACACAAGTGTGATTGGAGTTACATTGTGTTGTTTAAGTGTTCCCTTTACTTTTTTCAGCAGTAAATATATGTATATATGAGTGCAATTAAATTCAAAACAAAAGTTTTTAACACACGGCGGCGGGGCGCGTCGCTCGAGGTCGCCACCTTGCTCCTCCTGTGGACTGGCATCGATTATTTATCGGTAAAAGCCGAAAACGCCCCGATGTAATTGCCACTCTTATCCACCGCATGCATTATTGATAATCCACACACACACTCGTATTAGCGCACAGATTCCTACAATCGGTGTGTTTTCACTAATGCACAGACTGTGCAACCTACGTTAGCTCGCAGCTTCGTTGTATGATTCGTGTGAATTCACAGAATCGGTGGCAGTCCAAGTAAAAGCACGGTATTATTGGTTTTATTCTCATTTTCAAACCAAACTATGAATTACAACCTACTTATCGGTTGATCGGTCGATTGTCAAAACGGCTCCAGAGGAGCTACGTTCGGTTTTAAGGCCGAGAAAGTGGGACAGGGAAGCAAAGGATGGAGTTCTGGAAGGCGCCGCCGTCGCCTCACCTCCGAATTCCAATTAAGCAGCAGCGTGGAGGCAAGTCCCAGCATGCAGCGGGAGGAGGAGGAGGAGGTGGGTTTTCTCCTGAGGCTCTCCGTGGACTTTACGCATGAGAAAAACACAACCCCACCTGTTTCCTCCACAAGAACAAATCCACATACATACATAAACCCAAGCCTGACCCTTGACAGCTGCACCGCGGGAGAACTGCGCATGCGTGCGACTTTCTCGACCCGACAGTGTGACCTCGACTTACGCAGCCGAGCAAGAGTTGGACTTTTTTTTTATTATTATTATTATTTTTATTGCAAAAAGGGTAAAACAAAAGGTTTCGCCTCCAGCTGGTGCTGTGGCATCGTCATCCACGCCCTGGGTGGAGGCGAAGACTCGACATCAATGGGAAGAGAACTACAACCGGATGTGGATGATCTGCTTTCAAAATAAAAGCATGCGTGGCTGGACAGATAGTTCAACAAAATTCCTTTTTTTTGGTGTGTATTTGTTTTCTTACTTTCGAGAGGACATATAACATCTGGGAAAAACCCCTACCTCTAGAGACAACGTTGAGCCACTTTTTATGTATTTCTTTTTTTTAATATAAGATTTACACGGAGCTTTGGCTGTTTAATAAACACATTTTAACACTTTAAGATAATTAAAACCCTTATACCGAGACACAGTCAACATCTAAATCACTTCCGGGTTACAGGGGGAGCCGGCTCATCTCCCAACCAAGCGTGTGAATTTTCCTTATATCTTTTTAATAACGTCGTTTTTATTC
This sequence comes from Fistularia commersonii, assembly GCF_037954325.1. NCBI lineage: Eukaryota > Metazoa > Chordata > Actinopteri > Syngnathiformes > Fistulariidae > Fistularia > Fistularia commersonii. The sequence continues at coordinate 2,336,566 of NC_141288.1, forward strand.
CCAATTCCACGCATTTTTGATCGCGAAACCGCAATTATCCAACGTGAAGAAGTTTCTATAGAAAAAAAACAAAACAAAGCTTTCTTTTATTTTGAAACTCACAACCGGAAGTAGATAGTCTAATGAGCGGGTGATTGACACCTGTGTCTGCTGTTCGCACGGCTCGGCGCGGGGCAGTGCGGGGCAGTGCGGTCTGGGAGCCGGAGAGTGCGGAGCTGCGGGGAAGGTGAAGACCAGGAGTAGAGGAGAAGAACACGGATCATCACCCCCTACCCTGGAGCCTCCACCGGGACTCTGAACGACTTTGGCGGTGTTGTTTCTCCCCCGCACTCCCCGCAGCCGGTGGCGGTTCTTCCCGCGGTTCCTCCTCCGGGAGAGCGACGCACGTCTGAGGAGCAAACCCGGGGCTGGAGAACCGCGGGAGAGGGCGTGAAGCTCCTGGAGGTCGCGGGAGCAGCTGCGGTGACACCCGGCGCACCGCGCGGCGGAGGCGTGCGGGCTCTCCGATGCCCCCCGCACGCCACGCACCGAAGGTCTGAGAAGAAGAAGAAGAAGAAGAAGAGGAAGGAAGAGGAGAAGGAGAAGCTTTATGGGAGATTCGCTGGGCGCTCATCGGGCAGTCGTTGAGAACTTGCGTGCGGGATGGGGAAGGAGCAGGAGCTGCTGGAGGCCTCCCGCACCGGGAACGTGGTCCTGGTGGAGAAGCTGCTGAGCGGGAAGAAGGGCATCCTGGGTTCGGGATCCGGGTCCATCCCTCTGCCCGGCCTGCTCAGGTAAGACCTCGGATCTTCTCACACACGCAGAAAACCTCGGAAATGCACTTGAACTTCTTTGCAAAGTGGACTTCCAGAGCCCTGGTCCTGGTCCTGGTCCAGAGAAGAAGAAGAAGAAGAAGAGCAGATGAAAAGGGGAAAAAGCGCATTGTCGGAGAAGATGAAGGGTTGCTTCATGTTGCTGTTCCGTTGTGTGTTTCCCTGGTTGCCAAGGGCGACGGTGATGATGACGATGATGATGAAGGTCGGTGGTCCAGATGTTCACGCTGGACACGGAGCAGCCGCATACGTGATCTTTATTTACAAAGTGAGGCTGCAGGTGGAGCAGGCTCGGACAGCCAGAAGCTCCCAGGTGGATTCTCACAGGGGTTCCTCAGGGGTTCTCCGGGTTCCTCACGCGGTCCCAACGCATCCAGGAGGCCCTAAAACTGTCCAGACGCGTGAACGAATGAGTGAATGACGCACGTCTGCGAGATATGACCTCTGACCGAGCTTCTGATTGGTTGCGTGGACGGATCGGTGAGTGAATGCGTGTCTCCAGGTGATGTTTGAAGGAGTGAATGTGTGTGTTTATGGTCCGTGGACCAATGGATGAAACTGAAGGGACGTCTCCGTATGACGTGTGAATGAGAGGGCGAATGAACGATTGTTTGTCTCTGTTAGCCTGTGAATGAATAAATGTGTGTGTGTGAGTGTGTGTGTTGCGTGAGTGTGCGATTTTCATCGGTAGCAATGTTAGCGTCAGGTGTGGAGAACCTGTAGGCCGTTCCTCCTCCTCCTTGTTCTCCAAAAAACCCTTTTTTTTGATTCAATCGCTGAAAGATTATTTACATAAAGTCTTGATCTTTCCTGAGGTTAGCATGCTAGCAGGCTAATACAAGCGTCTCCTTGCGGTACCTTCTAGAAGTGTTGTGCGGCTGGTCGGTTGGAACCAGAGGAACGTCCTGCATCAACTCTGGAGAAAACAAGCACTTTCATCTTCGGGTGTTTTTTGTTGTATTTGTGTTTCTATGGCAACGTAGCGGTTAGCACCTCCTGCCTCACAGCAAGAAGGTCCCCGGTCAAATTTCCGCTTTCTGTGCAGGTTCAGGTTCAGGTTCCTCAACAGTCCAAACATCGGCGAGCCGACATTGTCCAGACGCGTGAACGAGAGTGTGAATGCTCGCGCGTCTCGGCCAATCACGGCGGCCCCGAGCGCCAGATAAGCGTCGAGATAATGAATGAACGAACGGTATTTCTGGTCCGGCGTGCTTCGAATGCTTCTAGATTGTTGCTCCGTGCGGTGAAATCCATAAAGGAGGTCGTGTTCGGCGCTATCCTGTGTGTCGCTAGCGTTAGCCTCAGGCTAACCCGAAAGCCGGCTGATGCAAACCGTAAAAATCGCTCGTCGTCACCGCCAGCAACGCGACGGTACCACGAGTCGGGCGGCTTCTCCGCCGACGCTTCATCCACGTTCAGGCTCGACCTTTTCAAAGCCATGCCAGCGATTTTAATTTCACAAAGAAACAGAAACCCTTCCTTTTATTCCGAGGGACTTTATTTTCGAAGGAAGCCACTTTTAATTTGCGCGTGAACCCCCACACCCACTCCCACCCGTGACCATCTCTGCATAGAGAACAGCTCAAGAATGAATGGATGACTCAAAGTGGGCTGTGATTGGCTGGAATCCACCCGCCGCTTCCTCATTGGTTGTCGATGCGTTTTCATAAAGTGGACGCTTTTTTTTTTTTCCACATGGCGTCTAGTTTTATCGGGTCAAGCGGGGGATATCTGTAAAACACTAGGTAGGCTGCCCACACACACACACACACACACACACACACACACACACACACACACACACACTCATCCACACATCTGCCAACTGTATTGGTCATGCAATTATGTGTGTGTGTGTGTCACACCCCTTCTAATAAAGAGCTATGAGCAGATGAGTGAGTCAACAGGCGGGTCAGTGCGGAGTGTGTGTGTGTGTGTGTGTGTGTGTGTGTGTGTGTGTGCAGGCTAGCGTTATGGGAATCTCTGGGAATCAATGCATAGTTTCCCATCTTAAGGCCTCTTGAGCCGCTCGTCGCATTCCTGAGTCATGAGGTTCCTCTTTTCTCCGAGAGCGAGAGAAAGCACTGTTCTGGGATTTCAACGTGGACACACACACACACACACACACACACACACACTCGTGCAGGTTGGAAAATCATTGGTGTTTAATGGGTCATATTTATCTGCAGACGACCCGGCCGTGTCTGTCGCGCACGAACGTCGCTAACGCTCCTGCCAAACAGGCGACTCCAACTTTGGCCGTATATTTAGATCCTCGGCGGTGTGTGTGTGTGTGTGTGTGTGTGTGTGTGTTTTATTTCCTGCATTTGGCTCCCGGAGATGATATGTAATTGTCTCCCCGGCAGCGTCAGTGGTCTCGGGACGCTCCCGGTGACCCCGACATGAAAGCGGAAGCCGCGGATCTCCCGGGAATCCGTCCTCCTCGTGTTTCCCAGAACGCACCGCGGCATCCGCGCACGCCCGGCAACTGTTTGCATTTTTGAGCCAGCTGCTCGCGCACGTGTGCGCCGGCCTCGGCTCGTGTGTGATGTTTTGCGCAAACGCGTGGCCGGCTTCGGGTTTATGTTTTGAAAATATTGCTTTGTACCATCGTTTCACTCAT
>NC_141288.1:2345000-2352500 GCF_037954325.1 Fistularia commersonii
CCAGCCGGTCGTGTTTCTTTAAAAAATTCGCCCGGCCCGAATGTGGTGCTCCGAGAATGCAAAGTCACCGTCAGAGTGTCCTCATCGATTTTTGCCTCTGGCACGGCGTGACGTCGGGCGGGCTGTAAAACTGAGCCGGGGCGTGCCGGGACATCCCGGGACGGCCGCGGCAGTCATTTCCAGGCGGCGGGCGAGGAAATGAGCCGCGGCGCCGACTGCGAGCTGGACTTTATCAGCCGGGATCAGCGTCTGACCTTATTAACGCTCCGCCGGGTGTGAATCCCTGCAGCCGGGGATCCGGTCTGCAATCCTGCCGCAGTCAGAGGAGCTCCGGCACGAAGCAGCTTCTTACTGTCGGCCTACTTTTGTCCGCTCATTGATAGCTTCCTCCCTCTCGCTCATCAAATCTACCGTCCGCTCTTTAGTTTCTTTTTAATGTCAACCAAACTGTGGTTTGCTCCTCGCACGCGCCGCTAAATCCACCTCCTTGTTTTCAGTTAGGCAACAAATTGCCCAAGAAATTCTGCGGATTACCTCTCGCCCAGTGGCGGCTGGAAGAAGCTCCAGCGTCTCCGTGACCCCGAGTGTAGGAGAAGCGGTAGATGATAAAAGAATCTGCAGGTTTCAGGATGTTTAGCTAATGACAAAAATCTCAAAGTTGTCATAATTGCTCAGAAATGACTTGAGCTTATTGACGCTAATGTTAATGTATCAGATGTCATTGTTGTGCAGAGTTCAGGGTTCACATTTTGAGACAATAACAAAGTCATGAAATGTGTATCCTAAGCGCAGTAGCTGGTGGCGGCGGCGGCGGCGGCGGCGGCGGCGGGACGTGTGAATATGTGAATTCTTCTACCCGATTAATCCAACACCATGTTCTCTTCTTCTTCTTCTCTGTTCCTTTTACTGGTTGCACTGAAACACACCGTGCAACACTGCTCCCTGCAGGCTGGGGCAGGCTAGGCGTCTCACTATTAGCAACGCACTGTTAGCATCATTAGCATCACAATTAGCAGAACGGGGGTTCGACGCCGAGCATAAATGAGCTTCAAGAACGACGAACGCGAACCATCGCCCCCCTGCTGGAACTGAAATAACGCTTCTTATGCGGAAGTAACAAATCTGTCTTGTTCTGCGCTAGCTGCGCTAGCTGCGCTAGTCTGCGCTAGTCTGCGCTAGTCTGTGCGATGTTTTTAGACACAACTTATGGGACAGAAATCTTAGCGAGAAACCAACCAACAACCATTCAAAATAAAATGTCGATTTAAAGGTCATGTTGGTGACGCCGATTCACATTCCTGTGATTTTTCACGAGCTAACAGCTAAAAGCCGCGTTCCGCGACGCATGTGATCGTCCATCCCATAATACTCATCTATCTCCATCTTGCCGAGCCCTTGCGCTTCGAGCCGCGCTCGCCGTTCATCACTAATGAAGGAATTAAAAAGCCGTGGCGCTCGTTCCTGCTAATTCAGCCGGCCGCTGCACCCCCAAACCGTTCGGTATCGAACGAACGCGGAGCAGCGAAGAGGCACGAGCGTGCACGGCGAAGCGGCACGGCCGTGCACGCCGACACACCCATGAAATATACATGCAGAGCGAGCGAAGCTGCGGGGAGCAATTTCAGGCGTGTCGGGGCTGCAGCTCGACGCACGCCGGCGGACAGAAAAAGCCAAACTCTTTCATCCTGGTTTTCGCTTTTACCAATTATGGCCTCGTTGTAGTCATCACACACACACACACACACACGAGTCAACACCCCCAGCCAAATAGTAAACACCGATGGCGCGTCCTGCTCGCACATGGCTTCTGTTCTCGTGTTGGAGTGAATGAGCTGCTAGACTCCGCTCCGTGCATGTGTAGCCGCAGCGCTAGGCAACCGGGATGGCGTTTCCCAGGAGGCCTCGCCGGCGGATGGTCGGCTTTTCTCGCCGTCCTGAGATCCGATGCGTGTAAAAGGTAACACGCGCTTGGACAGATGCAAAGCGGGAGGACGTGAAGGGCTTTCCGGAAAGCCTGTTGTGACTGAACGTACCAGACAATCGTTTTTCAATATTCCCACGATTAATATCTCCCTCCAGATGATGATTGTTCCAGACGCGCCAGATTATCGCTTTATCCCACTTCGGCTAATGTAAATAAATGATGATTCCAGCGAGACGCTTTTCTTTTCTGCAGCGTCAGCGAAGTGAAGTCGTCGGAATATCAGCGTCAGCGTGAGCGTCATTAGCGTCGACGCTCCCGAATCAGTTTTTACAACAGATGCGAGTGGCGGCCCATTCGGCGCCGGGCGTCTGATGAACCCACGGAGGGCGGGTCTTCATCTGAGAACATCTGGAGGTCTCAGATTCATCACGTGCACGGGTTGCGGGATGAAGATGCGGTGAAAAAGTATTGAAAAAACACTAAATGATCTCTCCTGAGGTTAGCATGCTAGCAGGCTAATCCAAGCCTCTCCCGTGTGGTACCTTCTAGAAGGGTTGTGTCCTTCTGGCGGTGCGGTTGGTCGGTTGGAATCAGAGGAACGTCCCGTATAAACTCTGGAGCTTTTGGAGATAAAAAGCACTTTCATCGTGGATGGTTTTAATTATATTGGTGTTTCTATGGCGACACAGCGGCGCGGCGGTTAGCGCTTCTTCCTCATACGCGGTCCTGGGATGGACCGGTCCAGGTGAACGACTCGGCTAATCACAGCCGGCGTCGGCTCCTGCAGCCCCGAGTGCCAGAGAAGCGTTGAGATAATGAATGAATGAACGGTATTCGTGCTCCGAATGCTACAAGGTTGTCGCTTCGTGCGGTGAAATCCATAAAGACGTCCTTTCCTGTTTGTTGTTAGCATGGAGGTTTAGCCTCAGGCCGGGGATCGGCAACACGCGGCTCCCTGTGGGGAAAATAATCGAGTAATTCATTAAAATGGGCCTGATTTTTGTTAATTCTCCTTTAAAATGTAATTTTTAAATTTTGAGATTTTGGCGATTTTTATCACACTAAAAAAAAAAATGTGTACAATATATTTTTGTTGCTGCACGTGCCAGGAAAAGGACGACAGCACAAAGAGAGAGGACGGCATTTTTGTTTTTTCTGAATGTGGATCATTTAAATCCAAGAGTATTTTTCTTAAAAGTAACCTTCAACCAAACGTCTTTTTTTTTTTCGGAGTTCAAAATGTTTTGTTGCATGCAGAAATTTTTCATTTTCTCTGCAGTTCGTCATCGCAACACATTTTGTTTTATACATTCAAAGCATTGATTCTCACGTGTACGGTGTAGAAACGTGTTTCCCTGCACAGTGAAATCCCTACTTTGCTGTCCGCAGTGCATTGGGATACAAAAATATATAATATAACGTTATACGTCGCGTTAATTCATTTTAAATTTCAAAATGTTTTTTTTTTTTGGAGAAGCGGTATTGATAATGAATGAATTTATGTCTGTCACCACACAATCCAGCCCTCATCCATTCCAAATGAGGGTAAGTAAACTTTGGAGTTTGTTGTTGATGGAGACGACCTGCAAATTCAAGAAGTTAAATTAGTTTCTGGAAGGGAGGGGCCGGTCAGAGATCAATATCTGAGTCTCAAAATCCTTTAAATGCAGATGAAGCCTCACGCATTCGTCCTCCTCCTCGACATTTCTACCTGCCCGCTCCATCTTGTCGGTAATGAGGCTCGATAGCCGGACGCCGTCCATAGGTTTGTCTTTCCACGTCCCCGTCCCTCGTTCCCCCGGCGACCGGCCTCCGCCAGATGAATGGGTCGTTTTCAGAAAAGATATCAAATATTCATCATCCTCCCCCCCAGTCCCCACTGAAAAAAAAAAAAAAAAAAAAAAAAAAAAAATGAATGAAAAATTGAGAATATATCATCCTCGGAGCGAAGTGCTCATTTCACTTAATCTGAAATTCAGAACTCACTTATTCCAGACGAGCGTGGAATCTGGGCGAGCGGCGGAGCGTGAATCATCCAGACGGCGAGGGCGGATCGTCCGAAGGGAAAGGCCAGGCCGCGTCCGAGACGGTCCGACGTGCTCGGCGCTGCGGCGTAGCGGTTAGCGCAGCGAGGATTAAAATTATTTGGATTAAAAAAAAAAAAAATCACTATTAGAAATCAAGTGGCCTCCAGATTGGATATTTTCTGCACTATAGGGCGCACTGGATTATAAGCCGCACCCGATAAATGTTAAAAATATTTCGACATATATGTAAAAAAAAATATATATATTTTTTTAATTTATGTACATTTTGAAATTTTGAAATTTTGAAATTAAATCTCCTTGAAATCCAGTAGGACGTAAACTGGATTTCATCACGTCGAGAACGCCAGATTTGCGGCGTGGAAAAATCCGGAAGGAAAAACCCGTCCTTGATTTTAAACCCCAAAGTAGAAGCAGTTTAATAGTGTCTACAGCCCGTGGCTTCACATGTTCCCGTTTCATTAGGAGGCTAAACGCTACCCCTCGCTTCCCCGCCTCACATTTTAATGAAGTCATTGTTTTACTAATTCATGAACATTTTTTAATGAGCAAAAAAAAAAAAAAAAAGGGCCCAGAGGGTTGCGGACTCCAAGTAGGATTCTCTTGGAGGCTGCAGGAAGTCCTGAAATCAACTCGTAGACGGGAGGTTGGGTTCGTACGCTTCTGGCGAACGTGCGCTTCGGCTCGGGCAGAATTGGTTATTATTCTGGTTTCCGACATCGCGGACTCTCTATTTGTGCTTTACGGTGCAACAAACATGGCGGTAGAGCTGGCGACCAATCAGAAGGTTTTGCGGTCGGGTTTGAAGACACCGAACCCCGAGTCGCCCCCGACGGTCTCGTTAGCTTTGAACGGGTGAACGATATCGATTGTAAAGCGCTTTGAAAGCTGCGAAAGTGCTTTTTAAGTTCTCTCTAAGGTATTGCTTCTCTAAATCGTGGGACTCGTGACCCTAAATAACATGATTATGGTGTAACATTAGCTCGATGCTGTAGGTTGTTTTTTTTTCGCAATCGGCGCGCTCATACACAGCGCAGAGCTGCAGATATGAAGTGCGGTGAACAAAGCATGGAAAAATATTTAACAGGAATGATAAGAAAGGCGGTGAGAGAAGGAGATAATGAGACAAAGTCACCCGCTAAGCTAAGACGAAAAAATGTGTAGCGCTTAGCTTCACTGTGACGAGGAAAGGCCGGTGTGTCTAAAAATTCATCTATTTTTAATATGAATTAATAATATTAAAATGATTATAGCAATCTTCTATCTATATTCATATTATTTATATTTTTATTATTTTTATAATTATTCCCTGATCCCTGATGGGGATCAATAAAGTTTATTTTATCTTAAATGTTGGAAGAATGAAAGTAGAGTTTTGAAAATCTTTTTTTAAAAAAAAAAGAAAAGATGATTTATTTGACATGTAACATAAAAAACATAGATGTAAGTGTGTTTACAAACATCTTATTGTGGCACCATTTTCATACAGAATGATTGATTCCCTCCTTTAATTTTTTTTCCTAGCGCACAGCATGAAGCCAAATAAATGAAGGCGTCACTTAAAGACGTTACACCCCTATTACACCGATAAGCCGTTTTAGTTTTTTTTAGCGAAAACGTGTTTTAAACGTGTTTAGGCGACTTCAGTAAACCAGCGAGCGCTGTGACGTTAATAAATGATAATAAAGTTATTCTCTGCACACAACTGTGCTTCCACAAGCTCACTACCGGACCCATTCATTCATATGTAATGCCTTTTTTTATCCGTCTTTACCCTGCATTTTTATTATTGTTCATAAAATATTAATAAAATAATTTCATATTATTTTATTTTTGTCATTACTATTGTCACTGTTTTTTTGTTTTTTTTTCATTTTGTTGTCCATTCTTATCCTTGATTTCTATTTATGGATGTCTTTTAATATCTTCTAATTGTCTCTATTTATATTCATGTTTATTGACGCTACGACTGTTAAGCTGCTGTGACTTAAGAATTTCCACTATGGGGATCAATGGTGTTTATCTTTGTTGCAAGTTGATCTGTAGCAGAGGTAGAACAATTTTATAGACAAAAATACCATTTCTAGTTGTGGAGGGACAGAAAATAATCATTAAACACATGGCGGATGGATGTAGCATAGCTAGCCTGCTAATATCGGCGCGGTGCATTCAAGTGCCACCACGATGGCACGTTCAGGTTTTGTTTACGTCCTTTTGTTTCCCGTCTTCTTTATTCCGCTATGTTCATAAAATCCCTGGAAAAACACCAGGATTCTTCAATCGCCGTCCCTTTTTTTTTCTCACTTTCTTCAGCATGGAAACGCCGAGAATCTGCTGAGCGAGCGCTTCTGATTCTGAAACGGCGGAACACGGCAGACCCCCTGCAGACCGCGACCCACGCGCCAACCCCGTGTGTGTGTGTGTGTGTGTGTGTGTGTGTGTGTGTGTGTGCGTGCACCGCCTCCTGTCTTTTTCGCCTTCCCCCCTCCCTTGTCTTTTCTTTGTTGTGATCTTGGCAGGCCGCAGGAGAGTGCGTCTGCGCTCCCGTCCCGATGCCTGGCATCTCCACAGAGCTAAAAACAAATTTTTTATCCTCTCCTGCGTCTCCGCCCTCGTCCTCCTTCTCCTTTTCCCCTCCACGCTTTACTGAAGCGTGCAAGAAAATGAATCTCTTCATCTGCGTTATGATGTATCTTATCCACCTCTACTAGCACGAGCTGTAACAAAAAAAAGAAAAAAATGCCTGCGTGAATGAAATTGAAATTTTGATGAAAGAGTTAGTATTATATAAGATAAAATAAGAAAAAATAAGAAATTAGTTTTAACAAATGCAATATCAATACATATTTAATTTCAATTTAATTCAATTTTTATTTAATATAGATAGAAGAGACCATTGTAAAACAATAACAAGGGTAGGCGACAACAAGGATAAAAGAATAATAAAATAACAAAATGACAAAGATAATAATAGATGAAAAAATAGATAATAATATATTCATATGAATATTATATATCTGTTCCACATTTATAATACTATTTATGGCCCGTGGGCCAAATGTGGCCTGCAAAAACCTATTAAAAACTCTGTTTTGCTTAAAATGAGTAAGTCAAACGCGTGCGTTGACTATAAACTACATTTCCCATAAATGTCCAGGAAGAGAAAAGTCGGAAAACTGTTTCAAGAAAGATGAATACATGTTTGTGCTTCAAGGGGAAAAAGCGGTATGTCTTTTATATTATGAGGCAGTGTCGGCCGTCAAAGAGCACAAGCTAAAACAAGGAGCTAAGTATGCTAAAGTTAGCCTTCCAGAAAAACAACAAACTGTATAAGAATTAAAATCAAACTACGACGGCAGCAGAATGTGTTCACCAAAAAACAGTGACGGCTAGCTTTGGAACATAGCAACTAGCAAACATTATAACACGCTAATGGGGTGCGGCGCCGCGCGTGATTAGCATGTAAACGGCGCCGTACCCGATTAGCATTGCCGCTGTGTTTTTGGTGGACACATTCTGCCATCGTTGCGG
>NC_141288.1:2357500-2462500 GCF_037954325.1 Fistularia commersonii
AGAGCATGTAAAAGAACAAAGGTCCGCGAGAGGCGTTTTGGCTTTGAGCAAAAAAAGTTATCTAAAGGATTGTTCTCGAACTCTGGCGAAGGAATCAAACGTTGTGCTCTCGCAGGTGAGGTGACAGAAGGGAGCGTCTCTGCAGAGGTAAACTTTTGTTCAAACGCTTTTTTGGGGGCTTCTTGATCTTCAGAAGTGCATTTCTTTACCTTTTACGGAAAGGTAAATTGGACACACACACTCACACACACACCGGCAGCTTTCTATTTAAACCAAACGACCAAGACCGTGGAACTCCTCATCTACTTCCCTATTGCCGCCTCCCTCCCGCCTTTGTTTCCAAATTTGCTGCCTCAGAACACGCGGGAAAACCCGGCGTTGAGTCGACAGGAATTCGGAGAAGTTGAACTTGTCACAGCCCCGTCGGGAGTCTGAGGCTCCGGCGAGATGAAGGGGCTTTCGCGGGGAATTTCTTTTTTTTTTTTTTTTCCTTGGCGCCACTTTTTGCAGACGCGTCGGTCGGCTGACGGCGTCACGCTAACCGCTAACGCTCTCGCAACGACTCTTTCGCCTCTACAGCAGGAGAGACTCCCAACACAGTCTTGGAGTGACCGGCATCCAGGTCATTTTCACAAATGAAGAGAGCTTTCACAGATGATCCATCTCGCCCCGCTGCGCCCTTCTTAGCGTGACGGTATGCCTCCGGGTTCGGACGCACGACCGTCATCTGTTCTTTCCTGAGAAGCAGGAGTCCGTCTGTGCTTTGCTTCCAGAGGACGATTCAAACCTCGTAGGTTCGCTGCTTCTGCCGAGGGGACCGGCGGGGCGACAGCAGGTCCGGGCGGAGGGTCACCCCACCCGACCCCGACCCGAGACTCAAAAGCGCCATATGTGCCTTCTGAACGCAGAGCCCAGATGGACGGGTCACGCAGGGACACAAGAAAGATTAATTTTCAGGTACTGCTTATCAGCAACGTACAGAAAATAGAAGCCAGTCTCTTGTCAAGTCAGATCAGTGTTTGGTGACACTTTCCTTGTAGAGCAGGTCTGGACCAGCCCCTTTAAGATGATACAGGTGGTTGGAGGTTTGCAGGGACAGGCACTAATGATCTCCTGCTATTAGCATTAGCGCTAACGGTTACACGATACAATGATAGCTCTAATAATCGTGAAAGAAACAACAACGGCGGACCCCTGGGAGATGTTCCAGTAGATCAAGCCACCCTCCCTGGGAAGCTGCAACATGTGAGAGCCAAGGGAGTCTGGAGAAGTTACCATCATGCTGTGATGGAGGGACACGAGGGCGGACAGGCTCGGAAAAGTGGCAAGATTCTGCACAACTTTAAAAAAAAAGGCAAGATTTCATTGGCTCCTGCTCTTTGGACGGTGTGAAAACAGGAAGTGAGTCAACTAATGGCCAAATAGCAAACGTAATGGCTAATAGCAGTGTTGCTAGTTTTATTGTTTTGGACACCCATGCGGTGCGAAGCACTCAACCACAGTGGAGCCGTGAAACCAAAACCAACCAAACACACTGATATTTGAACATTTGAGTTGTTATCTTTTGTACCAACGTGACGAAAACCCCCTCAGCTGTCGGACGATTTCTGTATTGTCTGGATGTTTTCTATGTTAAAAAAAAAAAAAAAAAGAATACTCCGCCGGAGGATTATATTTCTCACATCCGTGATCGCTCGCGAGGCGTCGGCGGGGGCCTGAACTTTTTCAGCGGCGTTTTAAACCGGCCACATTTCAACAGGAACTCAAGATGCACCGCGGTTGTATTACTGAGACGTATAAAAAGAGCTAACACTCAGGAGCTAATACGGTGCCATTAATAACTTTTGCAGTCGCAGGAACCGCCGCCGCCGCCGCCGCCCTGAGCTGTGCAGGATGGGGCTGTTAATGCCAGAACTTTAAGTGTCTGATGACTGCTGGGTTTTACATTTCCTGCAATGTGAGCGTTTTTTTTTTTTTTTAATTTTTAATCAACGTGTCTCTCCTTGAATGCCACGCTAGCCTCGCTAGCCTTTTAGCACTCCACGATTTGTTGATGCGGTTCGTCAGACAGTGATGTCATGGCAACAGGTTGCGGACTGTTTTGCTCCGGCGTCTTCGCCCGAGGTGACGGGCTAGCACGTTAGCATAGACCTCGTGCGGCACGTGCGCGACCCTGAGGATGTGTTAGCGTCACGCTAACGTGGCACCGCTCTCTCCTTATTTAAAATGTGAACATTTGACCTAATTTACGGCTAATATTTTCTCTTCACGGCGTCACTCGTGCCTCCTTGCATCCCTCCAACTCCAATCCGATCCGTAAAACTCGGCCGTCGTCGGCATTCTTCGCCGGTGCGTCGAAGACCGCAAGAATTACTGCTAAGAAAACAGAACAATCTGAGGATTATTCTCCGGGTGGAATGTCCACTCAGGAAAAAAAACAAGAAAATAAGATTTACCAATCCCCCGGTGCTTGACCTCTTTTACTTCCTCGTTTGCTGTTTAATTGCTTTTTTGAGGTCATTAGTTTAAGTCCCGCCGAGGTTTCGGTCATATATCTTGCCTAGTTTTCAAAATTGTAAATCGCTGTTTAGCAGCTAATATGAAATAAGCTAATCCTTTATTCGGTCCACTTGTAATATTTTGCTGATATTTTCTAAACAACTAAAGAAGGCAGCAGCCTTTTACGGGTGCAGAAACCTGGGCTCAAAGCGGGTGGCCTTCTGCCTCGACCGGCCGGGGTGGAAAGTGAAAAGCCCTGGTCCGCGGTCGGCAGTTTTCTTGCTACAAAATGGAAAGAAGCAGCGAGAAATGGCGTGACGAAGAGGTTTCGGGTCTTCTGGCTTGCTACACCTCAGAGAGGCTTTAAGTTGGGGCGTTAGCTAACCGCTAACCGGGCTCTTCACGCGCCGCAGCAGCGCAGGGAGAAGAAACTTCAACCATCTGATAGTCCGTGATTATTATTCCATGAGTACTGTGGGAGCTTCCACCTCCATGTTGTCTGTATCGTCGTCTTCTTCTTTGGTGGTTTGTTTTTGAGTGTGGTGCTTCTTGTAGGAATGCTAAGCTGGAGTGGAATGCTTAGTGGAGACTCTAAGGAGACTCTAAGGATGGTCCTTTACTGCTAGAAGGTTCCCCAGGAGGAGGCTACTCCTGTAAAGAAATTCAAGCTCTTATAACTTTTTTTTTTGTCCAAAGGTGGCTTGTAGCGCTAACAATTCCGGATGCTAATCGTATACATACCCACGTGTTGCACGTTTCTTGTCCAATAGCTTTGCCTAAATGGACAAATCGATGCATTCGTCAACGGGATAGCTTTTGTCCACTTCCAGAAACAACCCGTTAACCAGTTTTCTTTCGGACCGGCCAACGAGTAATTGCATTATTTGGACTTCTGGGCCCCGTGTTACTGCGTCCGAGGGCGAAGAGGCCGCCCTGCTGCCGCGTCAGCCTCCGCCGTGTTTATCTCGGCAAGCCGGCCCGGCAGCGCAGCGGAGAAACAAGGCCCCCCTGAGGCGTTTGTCAAATCTAAATTAAACCCTGGAGGAGTCGGTGTTTGTTGACCGAACGATCGTTCATTAACTGCGGGCGGCGGGAGCTGAACTCCGGGAGAAAAAAAAACAAAAAACGCAACTTGCGGTGGCTTCTTCTGCGGGCTTACGTGGAACTTTCCGGATAGAAGAGCCACAGCAATGCGGAGGGCTGGCCTTCTTACCGCTGTCCGTGTGGGAGCTAAGGCGAGGCTTCTTTGTCATCGATCTGTTTACGGAGGAGTCGTTCCTCTCCGGCTTCATCACCGCCCGTGAATCATCTTGATGCATCTGCAATCGGTGCCATGTTTGGGATGGTGCTGGGATGGCACAACCTACATGGAGTTATCCCTTACGTAACGTCCCGCCCCCCCGGAGTGCTTTATTCCAACGCTCAGCTCGGATTCATTTTACAGCCGGCAGCTTATCGCTCCTTAATTTGAGCATCAGACGTGTTGATTAGAAGTGTAATTTCCTGTTCAGCCCGGGAATTTCTTACTCGTCCAAAGATGAGCAGGCAAATTTAGGGCTAAACCAAAGAAGGAGATCGGGGGTATAAAAGAGCTTCCTCCTCGGCCGTCAGAGTAGAACTGCTGCTACTCTGGCATCCCGAGGCGCCAGGTGAGGAGGCTCGGGCCATCTGGACAAATGCCTCCCCGGTGAGGTGTTCCCACTCGGATGGACTTAGGCTACTTCGAGACCCCAACATGAATAAGAGGCAGAAGATGGATGGATGGATGGGTGGATGGGTGGACAGGTGGGCTTCCACTAGATTCTTCAGTTTCCTCCAAAAGTCCAAAAACATGCATGACTGATCCTTGATTATCCAGATGTGTGAAAGAGGGGGCGAAACTTGTATGTCTCTAAGTGAAATATGAACGAGAGAGCCAATGTTTTATGTCTTCATATAACATGAGTGAGTGAATGGACGTCTGCAAATGTGGCCGGTCCAGGATGAACCCCTGAATGTGGAAAAAGCAGTATTGATGAACGAATGAATGAAATTAGCCGTTGTAAGAAAACAGCCAGGAACATTTTATTTTTAATTTAAAGGGTCCCGTCGTCGCCGCCGTCTCAGACTTCCTATCTCTCGCTGCTCCTCGGAGCCTGCGAGGCCTCTGAGCCGGCGGCAGCGGATGTTCCGCACCGTCACTGACATTGTGACGAACGGCGTTTTTGAAAAACAGCCCCGTCCTCCCCTGTCCGCCGGCTCTTATTGTGATTAATCGTGTCCTACAATAGTGATAAAGGAGCGGCGAGTACGAGGCGCCCCCGCCCCGGCATTTCAGATTGCAGACACCCCCCCCTCAGAGCTGAATATCACCAGCGCCGCTCCTCATCAAAGTCCAATTTTATGCCGCCGAGCGAAAAAAAAAAGCGCACCGCCGGCATCATCTGGCACCCGGTGCTTCCCGGGTTTCTGTTTACAGAAGCCGCTTTCACACACATTCCACCCGTCACTTGAAACATTGGACTCTTTTGATCTGGACTTCAGGAAAAGGCAGGAAGCCCGACTGGACTCGTGTCCAACCGGAAATCCGAAACAGAAGAAACCGTCATTTCCAGGCTATTGGGCGCACCTGAATATAAGCCGCACCGGCTAAAAATACAACAAATGGATATATGTGCACATATGTAGCGCGACGGGTTCCCCTGTCGAGCTGGTAACTCAATTTGCTCGTATATCAAATTCCATTATCCCACTGAAATGAACTGAAATGCAATAATCCGTTCCAGACCCCATTATTTGTTGATTTGTGTATTTCATAAATAATAAATAAGGTTTAAAAGAAAAGTATCGTAATTTCTGGACTATCCAGCGCATCTGAATATAAGCCGCACCGGCTAAAAATACAGTGAAATTTGTACACAAATATAGGCCACACTTGTCTACAAAAAGTAAAAAAAAAAATGTCAATTTTTAGTTTGGAAAAAATTGGCACACCAAAAACATGCTTTTCTTTAAAAATGGCGCCACGATAACATATTTGCTGACACGTACAGGACTGTCTCAGAAAATTAGAATATTGTGTAAAAAACAAAAATATCATACATTCTGGAGTCATTGCAACTGAAATATTACAAGCCTTTTATTATTTTAATATTGCAGATTATGGCTTACATTTTAAGAAAACTCTTAAATCCTATCTCAAAATATTAGAATATCATGAAAAAGTCATTTTTGTTTTTTTTTAATTGCATTACAGGAGATAAAGAACTTTAGCACAATATTCTTATTTTCTATTTTCCGTCCTGTATATCTGGTAAGCATCTGAGGAAGAGCCTATTTTTTTGCTTGAAACATGTGAGTATTTTGTGTTTTGTGTATAATATCACATCTTTTTGGAGCATATTTTTGGCGTGCATATTTTTTCCAATTTTTTCGCACTTGTCTAAAAAGCCGCTTGTTGTAACATGAGATATTTACACAGAATTTGTTGATTTGTGTATTTCATAAAACAGGGCTGGGCAAACTACGGCCCGCGGGCCAATTTTGGCCCTCATGAGTTTCCAGTGCGGCCGAATATCGAATAACGAATATCAGCAAAATTTTATCTTAGTCAATATTCATTATGCACTTTATTCTCATCGTTAGAATATTATTTTCTTTGGTGTTTCAACATTGTCGATTCAAAATGAATGAATTTAAAGTTAAAAAAAATACGTTTTTTTTAATTTTAATTTTGGTAAAAAGCCAAAGTTTTGATTATTGCGGCCGGTTGTCTTAATATACTGTCTCCATGCGGCCCGCGGATAAAAATGTTTGCCCTCCTCTGGTCCAAAACATGCAGGAAACCCTCGAATGTCCAGACATGTGAATGAATGAGCGAGTGTTTGCAATTTACATCGGCAGAGCTGCACGGATAATGTATTTTATTTAATTTTTTTTATTTTTTATTTGTTTTGCTTCCTTAACGCCCTTCTTTATCGCTTTAATATCGGAATCGGCGCTCTGTGATTTCATTTGAATCCCGTCTTTCGCATTGTTGGGCGTTTTGAAACCTGTTTTCGTGTACAAAATGACGGTTTCGTCCAGGTATTATCCTACTGTAAGGAGTTTGCAGGTGGGAAGAAAACCCAAACGTGCAAATCCTTCCTGGATTTTCATGCACGGCAGAAATCCAACCATTAGTGCTGGAGAAGCGAAAGGCGATTTATTTTGTGTTTGTTGACCGACGGCGTCAGGGCGGCCGTTATTCAGGGTGCGATTCGCGCCACACACACACACACACACACACACACGTCCTGATGCTGACTGGAATGCTAAAACCGAGCATACGTTTGTAATAACGAACGGTTCTGCATTTCTGCAGGTTAGTGAAATGGCTTTTAAGTCATATCAGAGAGGCCGTTTGTGATCACCAGCCGTGGTTGCGGCGGTGAGGAAATCCAAATCCGCCGCCTCTCCCGTCGCTTTGTCATCCGTAGCCTCTCGCACATCTGCCCGCTTGCGATAATAGCCGTTCCTGTCAACAAGAGGCTGGGGGAGGGCAGCCGAACGCAGAGCGGCCGCCGGGGAAAAAAGAAAAGTAGGAAGAGAGAATCCGAACCGCCGATCTCCTTTGGTCGTCTCGAGTGAGAATAAGGAATTGGTTTTTCACGTCGGCGCAGGATGCGGGGATCCGGGATGTTGCAGGAGAGACTCGGAACCGATTGATCGCAAGTGCCTGGAGAAGGTCTAGCAAGAAGGTCTCTGATTGGTTCTCTCTGAGTGGAGTCTCAATGTTCAATGTCAGGGTTCCTCCAGGTTATCAGAATCAGAAAAATGAATTCGTCCCCGATGGGCGATTGGAAAAAAATCACGTAAAATGAAGCTAAAATAAAACAGAAAACCAACCGGCTGATCCCCGTAAGAGCAGTGACCCGGAACTGGAAAGTCCCAACTGTCCAAAAACATGCAGGAGATGCTTTGGAGACTCAGAATTCTCAAACTTCAGGATTACATCATCACGTTCAAACTCACCAGCCCCAGTTTCCCCAAACAAGTCGCATTCCCATGATCCCAAATATCCGGCCCCAGTGGCGGACCGGTCCGGGCCGAGATCGGCTCCATGAGTCCATTCGGGGACCGCCTTGGGGTTCCCCAACAAAATCTGGAGCGCTAACAGCCAGAGGTCACCATACCTTAGAGCTGAAAAGGTCCAAGGTATGCTTAGACCTTTTGCATCTGCGTCCACTCACAACTTCGGTTGAAGTCGGTCGCCCGATCGTTAAACCAGCGAGCCGGATCCCGTTTACGGGATTCCCTGTCGTCGGCCGGGCAACGCTGTTTGGATTTAATTATAATTCTGCTTTCCAGCACGCTGGACGCGTCAAATCCGTCACTGCCTCCCATCAGTCAACATCTGTGAACAAACACCTGGAATGAGGAAGTGAAGTCCTCAGGGTTTTGACTTTTTTGGACCTTTTCGTCACAAAATGCCGCCATTTTGGATCACAGAAAGCTTTGGGTACAAATCAGGAGGTAAAAATAAGCGTATACTTGATTTTAACAAACAGGGTTATCTGTTGATGAGTAAATGCTACAGAGTTGAGCTCATAGGTCGCTCAAGATTCCTCCCCTTGTTGATGTTTGCTGCAAAATGAAAAACGCAGAATCAGCAGTTTTTCAGCCTCCCCTTCTTTGGTTTCGCTACCACCATTAGCCGCTGAGCTAACTGCATTGTTAGCTGTTTTGCGCTAATAAACTAATAATGATTTGCGCAATAACCCTGATTTATACACATATATACCACATGTAATCATATACATGTACTTGTAAATACACGTCACAAATATTTTTACATACCTTTTAACTGTATTTTTATTTATTTAGTTTGAATTTTATAATTTATGTCATTTTTATATTTTATTATTCTTACTCTGATTTCTTTTTTTTTTCTTAACCTTTTTTATTTATTTATTTATTTATTATTCTATTTTGATTCTTCTTCTCTTTAATCCGTGAGCCGGAGCTGCTTTCAACAAAAAAAAGCATTTATTGATCCTTTGGGGATCAATAAAGTATTGTGATGCTGATTTAAGGCTTCTACATGTTCCAGAAGAACCAAATGACCGTTCTTGAAGCTTGTTCTCTCACAGTGTCCGATAAACCGCCTCGCGATCGGACGGAAATCTGAGTGGGCGCGGGTAATGGAGCCCGGCAGAGGTCTTGTCGGTCCCGTTTTGTGCCGGTGCTGAAGGTTGTACAGAGATGGATGACGAAACTATGAAAGGAGGAGGTTGAAAATCTACGTGTCACATCTTGTGAGGCGTAAAAAGACACCAAACGGCCAGTAATTCTTGGAAAGAGGTGCCGAATGTTAGCCATACCTTCTAGACCAGTTTCCCAAACTTTTCTGAGCCGCGGCACATATTTTATACGAGAAAAATCACACATATGTCAAACACGTTTTTAATGAAATAAAATAAATTTTTTTATTATTCTTGTCTCTGCCGCAGAGTGTGGCTGTTTGGATTCAGCCATGAGTTTAGCAACTTCTTAGCTAGCTCTCACAGCTCTCTCTTGGTGGTTTTCCTCAACCAACGCTGCCTGTTTTTCAGTCTGTTTACGCATAGAAATAACAAAATAGTCCGTATTCTTATCTTGAAGCGACGGGTGTTTAGTTTGGAAAAGGCGTTTAAGTTCGCTTGGAACTCTGGTACCATTGGACAACTTTTCCATGCACACCAAATCCAAACGCAATCCAACTTTCATTGAATTGTCTTTAGCTCACTGCTGCGGCTGTTGTGGAGGAGCATTTAGCAACAAAGATAAACATACAAACACATTATTTGCATTGAATTAATCATTTTTTTGGACCAAACGGTGCGTTCGGATGCAGAAGAGCAACGGGAGGAAGTGGATCCCGGGGCTGTCCACCTGGCCGGACGCGCCGAGGCCGAGGATGCTAAACTGCAAAGGCGAGTTCATGTGTTTTGCTGAAGAACCGCTAACGCCTGCGGGCTTTGCAGCAAATCCGCTCATTATTTCTATCCTTTATAATCCCGATTAAGTCCAGTTGTGTGTCTGTTCAGCTTATCAGTACAACATCTACCCTTCTTTAGCTCCGCTGCTATCTAAATCAGCCTCTGAATGCTTCACCGGTCGGCCAGCGTGCTAACCGCGTAGATTGGCTGTCTCAGTGCTTAGCGGGCTTTCGCTAATTGTCTTTTCAGAGCATAAAATCAGTTAAGCGAGACTGTAAACAATGGCCGCGGGAGTCAACCTCAGCGCAAACAACGGTGGTTTAAAAAAGAACCGATAATCCGAGGCTTGTTACGAAGTCGTCCGAAACTGCAGCGTCACCGTGACTGTTAGCGCACAGGCTAGCCGAACAAACGAGGAGAGATGGATGCGAGTCTCGCTAGCCGGGCTTTTGTCGATCGTGGCTTCCTACCTAAAGCAGACGCGCACTCTTCCTAGTGTGTGTGTGTGTGTGTGTGTGTGTGTGTGTGTGTGTGTGTGTGTGGCTGTCGCAAGAATGCTTAGCTGCTGATTCAGAGGTCTAGCATAGAGCAGAACTCAGTGTGTTTGCCTGTAAGTTGATCCGAGCGACGGTCACGGCCCGACAATCTTAAACGAACCGCCATTTGATTTGAGACGACTGTAAATATTGTGGCAGATTAAACCCCCGGCCCGGCGCACACTGGTCCAGGGTCAGTTTTCAGATATCGATGCGACTCCTCGTCATTTACGAGCCGCCGCGAGGGAGATTTCCCGGTTGTCTTGGGTGATTGTGAATCATCTGACAAGCAAAGGTAAATAAAACACGGAAAACACGGCACGGGGGGCTAAAAATAGCACACTTGTTGCGTCTTCTGATGTAATCCATTCTCAGATAGCGGTCTGCTATCGCTGTGCGGCGAGTCGTCCGGCGTTCTGCTTTCTCCTGTTATTTCTGTCGCGTTCGCTAACATGTAGTTTTTTTTCCGCCTCTTTGAAAAGCTCGGCGTATCTTGGACGTCGCCCAAGGCTCGGACCCGACTGTGATTTTAAACGGATACACGTCTTAAATATTGTATTTAGCTATTTACATCTAAACTGCACGTTAGCCGCTTTCAGACTAGCTCGAATGAAGTTCCAGGAAGTAGCCTGCAGCGGGGGAACC
The DNA here is from genome assembly GCF_037954325.1 of Fistularia commersonii. Taxonomy (NCBI): domain Eukaryota; kingdom Metazoa; phylum Chordata; class Actinopteri; order Syngnathiformes; family Fistulariidae; genus Fistularia; species Fistularia commersonii. Next base: position 2,368,119 of record NC_141288.1, read on the forward strand.
GTTTAGCCGCACCTTTAGCTCCACGCTCAAAAAACCACGGATGATATAATATAGATAATGGATATCAACCATGGACTATCAGATCGGTTCAGGTGTTTGCATCTTCTCCGTTAGCCGTTAGCTAACTGGACTTATTTCGCTTGATGTTCCTCCGCAAGCTAGAAAAGCTCGGAGCTCTTCGTCGGCTTATTTCTCGCTACGCCCGAGGTATCTGGCGATGGCTGTGGCTTTACTGCACGAAAATACCGCCTAGTTCCTGAAAAGGTTCCTCCGGTGCCAGATCGGTTAAAGTTCACTAAACTTTTCAATCCTCCGAGATTTTTCCAGCTGTGTTCCAGACCGAATCTGCGCCCAGGACGGCTTATCTTCTAAAACCATCACCTAAAAAAAAAACAAAAATAACAAAAAAAAACCGTCTTGAGCGTCTTTCAAATACCAGAAAACAGATGACGTGGACACCTGAGGAGGGGTGTCTGCTTTTGTGTGTGTGTGTGTGTGTGTGTGTGTGTGTGTGTGTGTGTGTGTGTGTGTGTGTAGACAGGACTTCACTGCTTTCACTGCATCCGGGTGTTGAATTACATAAGATTGCGTGCCTGATGGTGATGGTGCACTTCTGTGTGTGTGTCACACTGCGCAGCCCCGAGCTCTGAAGCTGAGCCCTCCCTCCCTCACACACACACACACACACACACACACACACACACACGTCCTCAGACATCTCCGGCACGTTTCCCGCCGCCGCCTGCTCCCCTGAAGCGTAGAGGAACGGCAGCAGAGGCCCATGTGCCGCAGACGGCTGCCATTTTTGGAATATCCGTCGTCGTCGTCGTGGCTTCTGACTCGGCTCGTGTCTCCGCCCTTCCAAGATGGCCGCCTTCACGCCGAGGACGCACGCGGCGCATCGTTTCCTCGCCGGGTCGGCATTTGACCCGCCGTATTCCGCGGCAGAGCCTCCAAACCGCCCGCCGGCGCCTCTTTATTATTTTTTTTCTTATCGACCGGAGATAGAAAATCCCATTACGCTGTGCTAATTTGCGTTTCTTTTTTTTTTTTTTTTTTCTTCCCAAATCGGCAAACAAGAAAACAAAAAGCTCCCCGGGAGCCGAGGCCGGCGCCCGTATCTGACGTTTAATATTTAATGGCGCAGAAACTCCGGTTATAATACGATTATTAAAAAGCCATTTACAGATACGCGCCGCCGTTTGGGGTGATTAGATCCGTCCGTCCTCGCTTTCGCTCCCGTTTAAAAAACAAAACAAACAAACGGGAGTTTATCTCTCCGCACGCTTCCCTCTGAACATCTCAGCTTCTCAACCTCCAACTTCTTCAATTCCAAGCCCCCATCCCTCCGTCCCAAACATCTCAGTCCAACGTTTATCTCACAAGAAAAGTTCTCGGAGCTGCAAAAAGTCCATCCGTTGTTGTTCAGCGCTGATTCGTTGTGTTCTTGTACTTGGATTTATGAATGAATGTTGGACCTGGAGGTCCGTCCTCCTGGTCCGGGGGGGGAGAAGATACAAACCCGGAACATCTTCTGACGGCTCACCAAGCAGCGACGGAGGTGACGGACGACGCCGACCCTCCCTCCGATATCGCAAATCACGCCGTAATTACGAGTAAAACCAAAAAAAGGAGGAGGTTCTTCTGCACCCGCAGACTGACCGCTGGCTCTTCTCCCGCCGAGGGGTTTGACCTGAACCCCCCCTGCGGTCGATACTATGGATCGGTGGCCTTAAATTGTGCGAGAAACGGAGAAATCTCCCATCCCGGCTATGGATTCTTCATAAATTCTGCAGGTTTAATTGTCTGTTTTTAGCTCCGGCGTCCTCCTGGGCTCCAGATGAACTGGGTCATACTATAAATGCACAGCCAAGTACAGGACTATCCATATGTGCATGCATATTTCATCACCCGTGCACTGTGTGTGTGTGTGTGTGTGTGAGGGAAGCCTTCCCTGGAAATCTCTCTCAAGGTTTTCTGCTCCTGCGTTGTTAATTAGAAAGCGGCGGTGGTGAGGCGGGCGCCGGTGCAGGGGTGTCGCAGTGGCGGTGCAGCAAATAGAACGGCGGTCGGAGAAGGAGGGAGGAAATCCTCCCGCGCGCGCCGTAAACGCTCGCGTTTTGTTTTTTAACGCGACACGGGAAGCATTAAAAAGCGCTCCGGAATACGCCGGATTTTAAGCCGATTATCCAAATATTAGCGGTGCGTTCGGTGGAATCGGGCCGGGATCTTGATGAACGCGTGAAGATCGGATTCAGGGAGCATCCGATGTTTTCCCGTTCGCACGTCATGTAGAGGCGAACAACATTCACCCTCTCGTATGGAACGGAAAATCAATCATTGACACTTCGTATAGAAATATACAATTATTTACATATTATATAGTCACAGAATTCTCCCTGTGCATTCAAACCTCACATATGGACAGACAATCATTCACACATCTTGTAGGAAAATACAAATTTCACCCTCACAGTCACATGTCATATAGATGCACACACACACACGCACACACACACACACACACACACACAAATGAGTGACGTTCCCTCTTTCTGCCTGTTTGATAGAGTGAAATATAAAAAGTTGAACACTTTTTTATTCGTGATGCGTCACTTTGGCGGGCGATGCAACCTTAAAGCAAGAAGGTCCCTGGTTGGATCCCACAGGAGACCTTTCTACATGGGGTGTCCTGTGTCTGCGTGGGGTTCCTCAGGGTTCCTCAGGGTTCCTCAGGGTTCCTAACACATCCAAAACACATGCAGGAGGTTCACTGGAGACGCCACATTGTCCAGACGTGTGAATGGTTGCATGTATACATGTTAGCATTCAGAGTGGAACTGTGTACCAAACACAATTTAACAACTATCATTTTACAAAACATTTCATAAACATTTGGGAGAATGGCTGGTGAACATGCAAACACTAAAGTCTGTCATCTCTCATAGTCCATTTGACCGTATATTTTGTAAATATTATGTTATATTTGTGTTGCTGTTGTGTCTAACAATGTATGTCTTGGTCCATTTTATTGCCATTTTGACATACAGGTGAAAAATAGCCTCTTTGGCTAATTCTGGCTTTTTTTTAACTCATGTTTTATTCATGAGTTTTATGAAATTGCATCGTCGCCTTTGGAAATAAACTAATCTGACACAAAAGATACGATGAAAAGAAAAACAAGAAAAGTGACAAAGCGGTTGAACCCCAATTCTTTCGCGCAGTGACGACCAGGAACCGAACCCGAGCGCAGGATGAGCCGTTTAGAAGGTGAATGAACGAATGAGCTTTGAAATGCAGATTCCTTCGATCGGGCTTCGATCCCTGCGCTCTGCGGATTTTCTATAAATACCGAGAAGTTTAGGGAGTTCTTCTGCACCCGCGAGGTTCTTCCTGTTTGCTTCGGACGGCCGGCGATGGAACGCGTGGCCGGAAAACGTTTCTACGCCGGCCGATCGATAAGCCCTCATCCGTTACGACCGCGGGTCGCATAAATATGACCTTCCCCGATTGAGGAAAGGGTGGAGACCGCCAGTGGGCCCGAGGCGAGCGCGGCATCGCCCGGAATCCAATAAATGGGTGGAATTACCAGTTGTCGGTTCATTTGCCGCTCTAAGAATGACAATAAGGGAGGACGGCCCTGCGCGGCTATGCTAGCTGCATGCTTGGATCAATCCGTGCCTGTAGGATGTCTATGTGTCAATGACAGGGTTTTACGTCTCTAAATGATGTGTAAACGTTGTATATCTATATATGAAGCGCGAATGAGAGGGTGAATGTTGCGCATCTTTATTTGACGTATTGAAATGGCGTTACGCTAGGACCCACAGTGCACAAATCCTCCCAAAATTAAAAATAATTTGTCACAGAAAACAACGGCGAGTTATAATGAGGTTGTTATGATGCAAATTTCTTGGGTTTGTTTTTAGGGGTGACAGTAGCACTGAGGTGCAGTTGCAAAGAAAAAGGGATAGCAGTGCAAAGTGTTAAATTTAAATGTAACATGTGAATGAGAGGTTGAATGTTTGTACGTCTCTATATGACTTGTGAACCAGTGAATGGTCGTACGTCTCTATATGACGTATAAGTAAATGAGAGGGTGAATGTTGTATGTTTCTCAATGAAGTGTGAATGAGAGGGTGAATGGTTGTACGTCTCTGTATGTGGTGTAAATGTTGTACATCTATATTTGAAGTGGGAATGAGAGGGTGAATGTTGTATGTCTTTATATGACTCGTGAACAAGTGAATAGTTATAAGTCTCTATATGACATGTGAATTAGAGGGTGAATGTAAGTCTCTAAATGACTTGTGAACGAATGAATAGTTGTACGTCTCTATATGATGTGTAAATGAGAGGGTGAATGTTGTACATTTCTATATGATGTGTGAACGAGTGAATGGTTTTACGCCTCTAAATGACGTGTTAATCAGTGAATGTCGCACATCTATTTATGAAGTGCGAATGAGAGGGTGAATGTTGCCCATCTCTTTTTGACGTGTGAATGAGAGGGTGAATGGTCTTACATCTCTATATGATGTATAAGTAAATGAGGGGGTGAATGTTGTACGTCTCTAAATGACATATGAATGAGTGAATGTTATACATCTATATATGAAGGGCGAATGAGAGGGTGAATGTTGTGCATCTGTATTCGTTGTGTTAATGAGAGAGCGATTGTTGTACGTTTCTAAATGACGTGTGAACGTTGTCGCTTCCATCCGACGTGCGAATGTTTTTTGTCTTTATTTGCGAGCGAGAGAACGCAGGTGTTCTCAGAATCCGATGTAAACCCGTTCATGAGCGTCGCCCATGAACATGTAGCATCTCTGCACGCTTGGCAGTAAATATTCCAGGATCCTCACGTGTTTCCACCACAGCGTTCCAGCTGTTGACACATCATTCTGAAATACGGGGTGTCGTAAAGACGGCGCTTTCTTTGCGGTCGGGGGAAGCTGGCTGGTAATCAGGGGGAAGGCGGGGCGCCGTTGACAAATGGACCTTTAACCGAGTCCAAAATGACTCGGTTTTGATGGATTTGCGTCGTGCGCGCGGCCGTAATCGCAACCGCACGACGGCGCCGCAAATCTCGCCAACCCAGTTTGCGATGCTAATCCGGGCCGACCGCAAACAACTTCACGCGGCGGGTTAATCGTCCTTTAACAGATCCTCGCCGGGGTGTGTGAGGCAGAACAAAACAATAACAATAAAGTTGTGTGTAACAGCGCTCAGAGAAGCCGCCTAGTAAACATGGATTTACAGCAGCTTCATCCTTCTCATCTTCGGCGGCCGCGTCCAAATATTTTTCTCGGCTTCACCCGTTTTGCTAGCAGATATATCGCATGTGGACACGACGGTCGCTGGACTTCGGACCGGTTGTTCTGGTTTTAAAGTTATTTCCCTCTTTTATTTCCCGTGTATTCTCGGTCACCTGTGGTTCGAACGGCGTCGGCGTTCGAGTTCCTCACTCTTTGTTCTCGCCACTTCCCCTTTTACTTTGATAGCAACTTTCTTGTGTTTCACCCCTGGCTTTACTTCCCGTCTTTGTTTTGCTTTTCGGCGAGTCGAGTCTTTTGTCCAATCAGCTTCCTGCCTGTCCCACCCATGTGACCGCTTCTTATCTTTTTTTTTACCTCAAGTTGTATCTGGTTTTGGATCTTCATCGAATTATTTTCTTCAGATATTTCGGTTTGAGTCGCCGGCAAAGTGAGAGGAGGAAGTGTAAAACCGGGTTATCTGTGTTTTACTTGCAACTTCCTGTTTTGGGTTTTAGATTAACTCAAAGTGGATCTGTGCTAGTTTTATTCTATGCATGGCTTTTATCATTTCTTCTTCATACATGTAAATGTACGGTATATTTATACATATATTTAAAAACATGCAACCAGCCAGGTTCGGGTTGAACCCTTGTGTAAGTGACCTAAAACTCAAGTGTGATGTATTTCACAAGCTTGTTTTCGGTATTTCCTGTTTAGGTGGAGGTTTACTTTGAAAGGGTGTGATTGGTTGTGAGATGTTTGATGTCGACACAAAAGAGGAAACCATAAAACAGGATGTAATTCAGGATGATATGTTAAGAAGATACTGGAAATACTGTGTGTAAGAATGCTAAGCTAATTCTTAATGTATATGGATGCATTCATCCACAAAACTAAGTTAATGCTCAGTGCACGAAGGTATTAAGGAAGTATCGTTTTGTACGAATGCTAAGCTAATGTGCCAAGAACATGGATGCACTCCACGCACAAAACAATGCATTAATATATCAAGGAAATACTGTTTTGTGAAAATGCCAAGCTAATGTTCGATGCACTAATGCATTACGGAAGTATCGTTTTGAAAAAATGCTAAGCTAATCCTCAATGCACTAAGGTATTAAGGAATTACTATTTTGTAGGAATGCTAAGCTATTGCTCCATGCGGTAATGCATTAACAAAATAAAGTTTTGTAAGAATACTTAGCTAATGCTCCACGCACTAATCTATTAACCAAATAGTATTAATAATATAATATATAATATGTGTATAATATAATATGTATGAACGAAATAAAGTTGTGTAAGAATGCTTAGCTAAGGCAATAATGCATGAAATTTAATACCTTTTTGCAAGAATGCTAAGCTGTAAAGCACTAACGCATTAAGAAAATACGGCGTTGTGAGAATGCTAAGTTAATGATCAATGCAGGAATGCATTAAAGCAAAAATATGCTGCGCGAATGCTAAGCTAATCTGCTTCATTTTCCATTTTTTACTTCCTGCTTCGTTCTCACGTCGATCTCACGTCGTTCATGACCTACAAAGCAACAGAGACCGAAAACCTTTATTCGGAAAACGCTTTTTCTTTCCTCTTAATGAGACGCGACGACGAACGTTAGCGAACGACGGCGTCTGTGGCTAAATATGCTGCGTTTGAGTTTTTTTTTTAGCTCGCTGTCGGCCGAGTTTCCCATGGATCCCCGCCTCCAGCGTGCAGCCTTCACCCCTCCTGCCCTCCAAACTTTGGCCAAACGGGTGTTTCCCACGATCAGTCGGGGCTGTCTGGACATGCGAGGCGAGGAGGGGGAAGGGAATTAAATATAAGACGAGGAGAGAGCGACGCATAAAAATCGGCGGACGACCGAGAAATCGCTCGCGCCCGCGTTGCAATCCCCTTAAGAGCGTTTCTTTTGTCGAAGTTTGGCAACCCCGGACGGCACGCAGAGCGGCGTGGCAGCCGGCGCTCTGCAACCCAGAGCGCTTCGTAAACACCGTCTCGTCTTACCAGGATTTACCCGAGTCCGGGGGGGCGATAATGGCCTGATTCATGGAGTAATACGACTCCCGCGGCCGACCCGGCCTTTTGTCTCACTCCTGACGAAGTTATCTGCTGCCTGCACAGCCGGGATCGGGGCGCGGGTTGGAGACGGCGGAGCCGCGCTGATTCGGAACTGATTCGGAACTGATTCGGAACTGATTCGGAACTGATTCGTTCGTTCGTTCGGTCTATATACCGCTCAGGGTTCACCTTTGTCATATAGAGACAAACAACCGTTCATCCATCGGTTCACATACGGTGTCGGGCCGTGCATTTCACACCGAGGCCGTCAGTAGCGCTTCGTTTATCAATCCGCCCCTCAAGAACTGTTTTATGGCTATAAAAACCATCTTATTATGCAGAAATGCTGTATAAACAGCTGTTACTTTGAAGAGATAACTCGTGATCCAGCACATTCTTCGTGTCCTCCGAAGGAAAGTCCCAGCTCGCCCCCCAAAAAATGGCAGAGTCTAAGATAAGATAAGGTAAGATATACTTTATTGATCTCCAAAGGGGAAATTCTTTTGTGAAAGCAGCGCAACAACCACAGCATCAGTAAATCTGTAAATAGAAATCAGAGTGAACAATAACAAGGATAAGGATAAAAAACAGAATGGGGAAAAAAAAAAAAAAAAAAAAAAAAAAACAGCAAAGGTGAGAGTAAACAACCAAAATGTCAACAAGGATAAGGATAGAAAGAGAGTGACGGTAACAGTGACAAATGTGAACATGATGTGAGTGGAGTGACACTGACAAGGATAAAAAAACAAACAGAAAACAGACAACGGAGTTGGGAGTTCCATATTTTTCTTCACCTTTTGGCTGTGGAGCTCTGTTTCCCTGCATACTTGCTCACGCAGCTGTAGATCCACTCTGGTTTCCCCAAAAGTTTTGGACAGCATTGTTGTTTTTAAGTGAAAAAAAAACAACTCGACTCGTCAATTTCTTCTTTTCCTTAAGCCATCATGGGTTGACAAATTAGCTATCATATCAACACAACTATAGTTGTGATCCTGTAGCTCACTACAGATGCTCTGGCTTACCCTAGCCTTCTAGAAGGCCTTGGCGTCGCAACGAGAAATGTCATTGGTTTAAGCCCGTTTCATCGGCTCTTAGAGAGCTTGTGAATCAGATTTCTTTGACTTCCACCCTGCCTGGCAACAGATAAGGGCTGAAATGTGATTGGTTAAATACTTTAATATGAAAATACATGTCTTAAGCAGCAGAGCCAGGGGAAACGCTATGAAGGGAAGCGGACAGACCATTTGAATTATTTAATTAGTAATCAGGGATAATAATATAATTCAGATGTTTTTTAGGCCAGCAGAGAAGGCCTTGCAGACCATGTTCACATATCATATGGAGACATTCAACCATTCGCTCATTCATCGACCAGCTGCCGTGGAGTCACAGATTGAATTTGAACTAAAACTCCCTGGTGAGAAATCCGACTAATGCCTCGCTCCTGTAAACCCGTCTCCACTGCAACTAAACCGCCTGTAAACACGTCCGCTCGGATTACAGACATTACCAGATTACTCCCGTTTTATCGGATTACCGCGCGCTTGCTTTCGCCCGGAGTTACTCCGGGACTCCCATCCCGAGTTTTCGGCGTCGCTAAACCCTCTAAGTCCATCAGCGCCCCCGGGCTTTTCACGCACGCGCTTGTTTCGTCCATAAAAACCATGAAAACGAGCCAATTAGGCTTTCCGTGTGGAGAAACTCCAGATTGCGGAGGAGCTTCGTCACCCAACCAGTTCTAGACCTTCCAGTTCTTGATCCTCCGGATGATCTGAGCGGTCATCTTGGAAGCAGAAGCTTCCTGGTCCCGTTCATAGCTCCCATGCTAAGTAGATGCTAGCTGCTCACGGTTCACCCATGATGGGTTCCATGCAAAATTTAGCTACATGTCGAAACCCAATGCGACGAAATTAAGGAGTTTCTTCTTCTAGTCATTGTAATCGGAGAGCGACTAAGTCGTGCACGATATGCACACGTGCACGCAGGTGCAGCATGATGCTTTGGTGTCTCCTCACCATTGGTGTCATGGGGTTTAGAGTGGTGGAATGGTTCTGTAGCAGATCCGTTAGCATCGATAGGGTAGCGCTTTCTGGTGTTTGTCTTGCTGAAAAGGTGGGGATGAAGATGAGGTGTTCGCTGTCGTCTTAGACGACAGCCGTGATGGCGCTGCTAGCGGACAAAAAGATGCTAACGGCCCAATTAGGCACAAACTTAAATGTCTGACGCGATTAGCATGGAGCGGATGGGCGGCAGGAAACTTGACTGATTAGCTTATTTTGCAAAATGTCGCGTGTCGTTCTAGATGGTGAGTTGATCTAGAAGTAGTTGGAGGCCTCGCTGCTGCCGGGGTGTCTGGGGTTTCTTTGCAAATCTTGGTAAAATAGCCGTGATGATGCTGGGATTATAGCGGCTCGCTTTCAGAGACGAGACATTTCTGAACGGGCGAGCCCGGCATTAGGAAACTCGAAGCTAAAGGATGAGCGTCCTTTCCCAGACGGGTAATGTTTAAATGCCACGCCGATTCCCCGTCGCTGCCGCGCCGCCGTTTCCGATCCTGCCAAAGAAACCAAATCCACACGGCTCAAGCATCGCATGAAATCCATTCCGATCATTTGTACATGCTAGCGCAGCGAAACCTTGACTTACGAGTGCAACAACTTAAGAGGTTTCTGAGATACGAGTCGTTTTTTTTGCTTTTGGGTCGATCAGGATGTGCGTTTGAGCGTTTTAAACCGATATGGCCGCCGCTGCCTGTGAAACGGTGTTTAAAAACAGTCGGACGTGCCGCCCTCTGCTAGCTAGCTAGCTAGCTTGGTGCAGCGGACGGCAGGAAATGTCAACGGACAAGGTGTCGGAAGAGTCGTTCAAAACCGGTCATGGACGATTTGAAGGTTTTGAAAAGAGGAGCAGCTTCAGATTAGACATACTGTTACATTTAGCAACACATTGTAGCATTAGGTGTGTAGCCAGTAAGCTAAGCGAGCTAACAAAAAATTCCCCCAACCTCCTTCGCCCATCTCCTCCTCCTTGCCGGCATCTTCCTCCGATCTTCGAGGTAAATAATCTTAATAAAATAATTGTTTCCCCTTTATTCTCATTTATTATGCATTATTATATTATTATACATTATTTATTAGTTAGACAGTAAATTTTTCTCATTTAAAAACACATAATGAGGTGTTGGAAGAGCCGTTAAAAGCCGGTCGGGGACGACCTAATGGTCTTAAAGAGGTGCAGAGTTTGTTGAGACATCAAATGTAGCATGTTTAGATAAGATGAGATAAACTGTTTTGATCCCCATCGGGGAAATTCTTAATTATAGCAACACATTGTAGCATTGCATGTGTAGCAATGTATAACTATTTTCCTATTCATTATTTGTTATTTATAAGTACATTTTTAAATCAAAGAGCATTGAAATGGCGTTACGCTAGGACCCACAGTGCAAAAATCCCCCCAAAAATTAAAAATAATTTGTCACAGAAAACAACGGCGAGTTATACTGAGGTTGTTATGATGCGAATTTCTTGGATTTGTTTTTAGGGGTGACAGTGCAAAGTGTTTAATTTAAAAATGTAACAAAATCGGGGGTTCGGAACGGGGAAATGAATTTAATAACTGAGCTAAATGAGCTACGATTGGACTCGTATGTCAAGGTCTCGCTTTAGCTTCAAATGCTGCGCGTAGACGTGAAACTCGCCAAGCGTAAGCATGAAATATCAGTTCTCCACTCATGTAGCACTTTCATCACCTCGCGGTTTCAGAGAACGTTTTGCCGAAAAACATTCACGGTCTTCATCTTCTTCTCCTGGCTAGCTGGCTAGCTTTTCCCTTCAGGGTTCAACCTTCCGGGTTCTTCTCATTCACACACAATTGGGAATTGAACCGCCGACCTTTCAACCGGCAAAACACATAAAACTACTTCGAAAACGAAAATAATCGGCATGAGATTATATTTCAATAGGCTCCTCGACTCCCGTTTCATGTTTCAGGTCAATGCGACGTCCCGTGTCTCCATGGAAACCGAAAAAAAAAAAAAAAAAGAGGGCAAAGGAAGCGCTTTCCTGTTTGCGCTGCTCTGCGAACGTACTCAGCCGTGACCTTGGAAAGGCGTAAACTGAAATTGTTGTCGGTCCTGATGCCTCGGAGTCAGACCGGACCCATCTGCGCGTCTGCTGCCGCGTTTTGAAATATATTAAAGGCTTAAATGCCGAGATGCTGCTTCTCCCGTGGGCCGTTACGGCCAATCATCTGCCTCCGTCGAACCCTCCTGTCCCTCCATCCACAAACATCTAACACGTAGTTAAAATCCTCCACCTCTCAAATCAAATATAAGTTTGGCGTAAAAAAAACAAAAAGCTAATTCCAAACCGAGAGGCCGAAGCTTGGAAGTGTCATGTCATAAAAATGTCAAAAAAAAACCCAACAACCGGCGGTTGAAATGGAGGTGTTGAAGAACTTTTCCGAGAAAACAGGATGTTTTTTTTCGTCCTCCTTCCCGAACGAAGCTGTTTCCGATTGTTTCCGTGGCTCGGCTTGTTTCCCGGGAAATAGCCGGAGCCGGGACCGGATCCGCCGGAGAATCGGCCCTTTTGTTCGCGGCCCTTTTGACCGGGAGGGTTGGAGTCGGGCCGCCGGCGTCGGGATGAAAGGATCAATTACCCGAAGGCGTTAGATGTTTATTCACTGCGGCCGTAATTGAGGCTAAATGAATCGCTTCTCATTCAATAACCTTCTGGAGCGAATGAGCTTCTCCCTCCGCTGCGCCTTTTTTTTTTTTTTTTTCTTCCCAAAAACCTGATTGATTTAAATGGTGGTGAATTAGCCGCTGGCTAGCGCGGCCGACGGCGGCGAGAACGAGGGCCATTCGAAAGGGAAAACTGACACTTTGTTTTAAAGGGTTCGAGGCCTGACAAGGTCTACTCTCAGGAAAAAAAAAACATCCATTCAGACGTTATTGACACTGATTATCCTGCGCTAAGGGACGGTTCCCCCCTGGACCAATCACAGGGACCCATAGACAGACATGCAACCAATCACAGATAGAGACGCAACATTCACCCTCTCATTCACATGTTAGATCAAAACATACTCATGTCAAATAGAGGACACATCATTTAGAGGTAGACGAACATTCATTCATTCATTCATTCATTCATCCACTCTCTTATTCACTTACATCTTATTTTGAGATATTGGAGCAATCAATCACTCATTCATTCACTTGCACATCCCATAGAGACCTTTGACCATTCACTCACTCACTCATTCATTCATACACTTGCTCATTCATTCATTCACTCACATGTTATTTTGAGATATTGGTGCAATCAATCGCTTATTCATTCACTCACTCACTCATTCATTCATTCATTACATAGAGACCTTTGTCCATTCATTACATTACATTCATTTGGCAGACGCTTTTATCCAAAACGACTTACAAGAAATGCAATTTAGTCACCGAAGATCCGAAGTACCAGAAGTCAGAAGTGACACTTCAACCAAATAGCCGTCTCAGAACCATATACATACATACATCATTTTTTGGCAGGGGGTTGGAGGCTAAGAGTGATTAGTAGGGTAGTGCTTGGTGAAGAGGTATGTTTTCAGCTCACGGCGAAAGATGGGTAGCGACCCCGCCGTTCTGACCTTTTTCGGGAATTCGTTCCACCACTGAGGAGCCGAGACGGAGAAGAGCCGAGACCGGTCGGATCGGCAGCCGGGGGCTCCGAGCCATGGGCTGGACGGTCGCCCGGAGGTGGCAGATCGGAAGTGACGGGTAGGGACATGTGGCTCGACCATACCCTGGGGTTTACTGCCCGGTAGGCGAGCACCGGGGTCTTGAACTTGATGCGGGCGGCTACCGGGAGCAAGTGTAGGGGCGGTTGGGATGGTTGACCACCAGTCGGGCTGCCGCTTTCTGGATAAGCTCCAGAGGCCTGATGGTCACCGCTGGGGCTCCGGCAAGGAGGGAGTTGCAGTTGCATCACTCACCCACTTACTCATTCATTCATTCATTCATTCACTCACATACAGAGCCGTGCAAACCTCTCGCTCATCTGGACGATGTAGCGTCGCTGCTGAACCTCCTGCATGTGTTTGGAGTTTGTGAGGAACCCTGAGAACCTCGAGGAACCGCACGCAGGCCTCTTCATGAAGCTCTCGCATCTGAATCGTTTATGCCTGACGTTGACTCCAAAAAGGGGCGGAGCCTTCTCCGCGGGGTTTCGCGGATGCTAACGGCGGTAGATTCAAGTGAAAGACGACGTGGCGCCATGTTTTTAATGGCCGCACTGACCGCCCGGCGTAGAACCTGCGTTACCGCCAGCTCCTCCGCCGCCGCCGCCATGTTTGTCGTCATCTGAAACCAAATTTGGGGGTGAACTCTTTACCGCCCCCTAGTGGTCATATTATGTAACAACCACGGCCACGTAAACCACGCGTGGGAAGAACGACGGCGTTTGAAACGGACCGTTTACGTCGCCTTAAGTCAGTCCGTGTCCTCAGAACGAAGGAAATCAGCTCGGATGACATTCTGTTAGCGCTGCTGCTAATTTAGCTCGATAGCAAATTGATGATATTGATCTTTATTTCTAACCAACCGGTTGTGGTTCATCCATGATGGGTTAAATGCAGAGAGGAATTTCCTGCCAGGGATTATTTAAGTACAAAAAACAAAAAAAATTAAAAATGTATTACAAGATCGGGATATTCATGAATCAGCACAATAGGGGTTATTTTGAACTCCAGGTTTGTGACACTTTTGGGAATCTGGCGTCTGTTTATGCGCCGGTAAATCTGAAGCATTGCGGTTTCAGATGCGCTTACAGATTCATGTTATGGGAAGATAAAAAGTTAACTGTTAATCTTTCCCGTGCAGGTAAAAATAAAATTAAAAATAAAAGCGCGGTGGAAAATACTGGTAAATCCAGGCCAGGCTGAGAAGAGGTGAAATGAATCAAGATTTTTTTTTTTTTTTTTTTGCAGACAGCTTCCATCTCTCTTTTGCATTATAACCACAAATACCACACACACACACACACACATGCGTGCACACACACTTGGCAAATTTATAGATATTCGTGGAAGAGCTATTTCGATAGACCTGATAAATAACACGGGTATGAGAGTCTCAAGGTTTGAAAACCTTCTTGTGGCGTGTAATTGCATGCAGCTGTGCGCTCGTGTGTGTGTGTGTGTGTGTGTTCCTGTGGTTGGCAAGTAGGGAAACAAAAGCGTCTGTAAAACCTGTGAAAGAGAATGAATAAGTTGGCGAGGAGAAGAAGAAGAAGAAGAAGAAGAAGAAGTGACTGATGGGAACGGACGGATGGTGAAAGACGTATTAGCGTCGCGTATCAGCTGGAAATGAATTTACGATGAAGCGGCTCGGAGGAATGAGCTGTCGCAATCACTGAAGTCGCCATAGTGACAGCTGGACCCGGCATATGTGTGTGTGTGTGTGTGTTTGTGTGTGTGTGTTCTCATCTACCAAGAATATGAATATCGCCGATGTTGGATTCGTGATCCTCAAAGTGACTCGTCGACAACGGCAGACTCCTGATGTGAACGCTTTGAGTAATAACGTTTAAAAGAAAAGTATTGTTTATTTCTGGACTATTGGACGCACCTGAATATAAGCCGCACCTGCTAAAAACAAATATGTGTACATATGGAGGCTGCAGTCTAAAATTTAGAGTTAAAAAAGAAAAACAGGCATGTCCACTGCCCAGTTAGGGATGGAAGCTGCATCAAAAATAAAAAAAAGGACTTTGTAGAGTTTGGAGAAAATCGGCGCACCAAAATATGCTTCTCTTTAAAAATGGCGCCACATTAACATATTTTTTAACACATATTTCCGGTAAGCATCTGAGGAAGAGCCTATTTTTTTGGCTTGAAATGTCATATTTGGTGCATATTTTCGGTGTGTGGATTTTTTCCAAACTCTACTAAGTTGCACTTGTTGATAAGGTGAGCAGGTGAGCACGATATAACATGAGATATTTACACATTTTATTTTTTTTTTAGCTTTTAATTAAATACATACCACAAATGCGTACTGGCAATGTTTTTTTTTTCCAAATAGCGCCTGTAACACAGCTGATGAAAAAGATGAATAATAAATAACACAAGTCCATCCATCCATCCATTTTCTATCCCCGCTTTGTCCAACTCCAGCTGATCGCTAGCTTGATCCTCATCCTGCGCGCTAAAACCACTACAGTCGTCTTCTTTGGTGTCGTAATCGAGCGGCCTCAGAATTTTATTATCATTTTTTTGTTCCAATGTGACGAAGCTAAATGTTTTCGTGGTGTGAAGGTTGTTAGCCAAAAAAAAAATCCATAAATTAGCCGCGTGGTTGTTTAAGCCACAGTTTTCAAAGCGTGTTTTTTCACACGCTTTAGCAGCTTGTAGTCCAGAACTTAGTCCAGTAATCCATAATAAAAGAGAATGTAAAGAAAGTGTATTTACCTTCAAGATCTCTATTGCTTAACTTAGCTTATTGGCTACACACTTGCTACAATGGATTGCTAAATATTACTTTGCTACACTTTAAGGTTAAACATTAATCAGCCGCTCCTCTTTTACAGCTACGTGCTAATAGCTAAAATGATACTAAAATAGCTTTAATATTCATGAAAGACATGGGAACCTGCAAGATGCAGAGTAACCTGCGTAGCTAAACCTAGCTTAGCGCTAACGCTCAGCTTGAGGTTTGAGAGCTACTCCTGAACCAAGAGGGTTTCCGCCCAATCGGGAGGTGGTTCCACGGAGGCCGAACTCGTCCCGCAGGATAAAACTGCGAGAAATCACCACCGGATCGGCAAAAATAAACAACTTGAAATGTACACAAAGAGGAGTACTCACCTCGCGGGATGTG
Organism: Fistularia commersonii; assembly: GCF_037954325.1. Classification (NCBI taxonomy): domain Eukaryota; kingdom Metazoa; phylum Chordata; class Actinopteri; order Syngnathiformes; family Fistulariidae; genus Fistularia; species Fistularia commersonii. Next base: position 2,384,317 of record NC_141288.1, read on the forward strand.
GAGTACAAGTACCCGACCACTTCCTGCTCCTGCCTCAATCATCCTCCCACAGCAGTTCTCCATGTGGATGATAATGCCCATAATTATCTGACAAATCTACTCTGACTGGTGCATTCTGCGCTTGTGTGCGTGTCACGTGTGTGTGTGTGTGTGTGTGTCTGTGTGTGTGCGTTTGTTTCATTGTCTGCAGGAACCTGTTTACCTGCAGATGTATGATCCTGCGTTCTGAGTGGGTTTAAAAATGGGATGCACTGAGCTCCTGCTGACAGGCCCATCACGCTTTCAGAGTGTGTGTGTGTGTGTGTGTGTGTGAGTGTGTGTGTGAGAGAGAAGGCACAGCTGTTCCCCTCGGCGGTAGAGGCGTTCCTTTGCCGTGAAAGTAAAGAAATACTGGAGGGAAAGCTCCTTTGGAGGGAGCGAAGGGCTCGCAGTCGCCATATTTGGTACCGGGACGGATGCCCGTCATGCTGGTTGCCATGGTTACGCTACAGGCGGACATGCAGATGTGGTATCTTCTCCTTCCCATGGCAGGAGACAATCGTTAGCAATCATAAAGAATATAAGGAGGGTGGTCACAATTCATCTGTTTCTGATGTCGGGGAAAATTTATTTTAATTTATTTATAATATCAATATTGGCCCGTGACTTTGTCCCAATTTTGAATTTTGGCCCACTCTCGATTTGAGTTTGACGCCCCCGTCTTAAAAGGTCTGATTGTCTTAGAATAAATAAATCAAACGCGTGCATTGACCTTAAACTACATTTCCCACAATTCATGCCGTTACCCGCCAAGTGACGGCGTCCCGAATCCACAACATCAACAAGTGGAATTGAAAAATATAAATGATCCCTAAATGTCCAGGACGTAAAAAGTACCTGCAGATGGAAGGCATGTTTGTGCTTCGAGGAGAAAAAGCGGTGTGCGTTTCGTGTTATGAGGCGGCGTCGGGCGTCAAAGAGGACGATCTACGTCCAAACACGGAGCTAATATGCTAAAGTTAGCATGTTAGCGGAAAAACAACAAATTGTTACTTCTCATGACTGGAGTTAAGAGTTTAACAGCCCTGATCCAGGGTCTCCAACGAACCTCCTGCACGAGTTTAGACTGCGGGAGGAACCTGGAGAACCTGGAGAAAGAAAATACGATATTCTTAATCATGCGATAGATATTTGTTTCCGTCCGGAGTTCGTCTTTGAACGACAAAACCTTCAAAGAAAGCAGGAGTGAAGGATCTCCTCGTCCGACTTCAATCCAGAGGCCTCTGTTTGGAGAAGCGGAGAGCTGGGCAGGAGGAGGACGGGCTTCTAGAACCTTCTCTGAAATAAAATCCCACATTCAGACCATATATAGCCATTGTTCCCGGCCATTCACACACACACACACACACACACACACACACTCACGCTGATGAATTCAACACCGATACTCAACAAGGATGTAAATGTTTGTTTTACAGCAACAGTGATGTGCCCCCCCCACCACACACACACACACACACACACACACACACACACACACACACACACACACACACACACACACACACTCTCACACACACACACACACACACACACACACACATACGGCTAAACCGGCGACCAACAGACTCCCCCCTCTCTCTCTGCTCTTGATGTCCTGGATTGACCTTTGACCTCTGTTAAATGACCCCGGGCCGAGTGGGTTAATGGACGATCTTGGCCTCGGATGGAGGTTCGGGGCCGAAGCGGCGGCGGGCGGGTCGCGACCCTGGCGGGGAAATCTGACGGAATGGCGTGTTTGCTGCTCCGGCGCAGTTACTGGAAGATCGTCCACTTGGGCGGTTGATTCGTTTCCCAAGCGTGAGATTCGGTTCGAATCCAAGGATCGACGTGAACCTTCCGACGAGGCCTGAGTTCAATAAATCCGATCGGTCTTTTTCTTTAGAGCTCTTCGCCACGTCGGAGAATAATCTGGGATCGTTATTTACGTACGAGGAATTTGTTATGGTATTTAAGACCTTGAAACACTTTATAGCCTTAACTTTGACACTTTATATTCTATTTTTATTTCTTACTCTCCCTCCTTCCTACTATTATCTATTATTGTTATGTTTTACTTGAAACTCTGGCACAACAATTTCCTTCGGGATAAATAAAGTTATTCTTATTCTTATTCTTATTCAGCGGTGCCGAGTGGACAACTTGGAATAATAATAAAAATTTAAATTAGATGTAATTAAAATAAAAAAAAAGTTTTAAATGAAAAAAAATAGACTTAAAAAAAAAAAAAATCAGGCGGTGCAAAGGAGCAAAGAGCAAATCATTATTAATATTATTATTATTATTATTATTATTATTATTAACGTTGGATTATAATTATTAATGGCGGAGTTTTCCTGCGGCCGGATTGGAGATCCAGATCTGACGTCGCTGCTGAATCATTGCCATGACCGGATGGATATGTAGCCGGCTGATGTTAAGCGGAGATCTAAGGCTTTCTGTCACTTACTTACTGTGAGGAAAATTGCCTTGCAAGGACACACACACACACACACACACACACACACACAGATTGTTTGCAGTGCTGCAGATTGTGACTGATTGGAAAGGCTGCAGTGTAAATCGATGGCGGCAGCGGCGAAGCTGACTCCAACCTCTCTCCGGCGCCCGCCTTTTCCCCGGTTTGATGAAGGAGCGAGGAGGAAGCGTCATCCGTCTCCGCCGCCGTCTCCCGTATCCGTCCGTCCCTCGCGCTTTGTCTTCAGGACGGACGATTCGCCGTTCAGCCGCTCATCCGTTTTCCCCGCGCTTGCTCCGCCACGTTAGTTAGAGCCCAGAGGTTCAGGCCGCAATTGTGATTAAATCTGTGATGAATCGTACGTCGGTCACTATGTTTTCGTCTGATGCTTACGGATGGATTATTGATAGATTGATCGATTGAGCGCCGATGTTGAAAGATCGGGAAATGTTTGCACTTGTAGAGTGCAAAACTTGTACTCCCAAAACTCGCTGAAGGTTGATTTAAACAAGAACAAGCGCTAAAGATAATAAATAAAAATACTAAATAAATGCAAACTGCTGTAAAGGACAAAACAACACTGCAGTTGCACCAAAACAACAGCCAATCAGATGCCTTGTTAATGAGGTGTGCAGAGACGGCCGGTCACCGGAAATAGCTCAGAGTGAGACATCTTACTTTTCTCAAATCTTTGACGCCGTTGACAAGGCTAACGCTAAACTCGCGTTCCAGTTTTGTGTTATTGGAGTTCTAACTCTTGAACTTGATGTGTTCAAGCGGTTTTGCACCAAAAGACCTGGTTAAAAGAAAGAAAATGCATTTTGTTGCCACAATTTAAAAAAAAAAAAAAAAAAAAAAGAGAGAGACGCCTTGTTGGCTAGTGATATCGTCATTAGCTAAAGCTGTGTTTGTGTGTGTGTGTGTGTGTGTGTGTTCGCGTGCATATCTTTGTTCCCTTGTACTTTCTCTCATGTTGATTTGTTTTCAGGATTTCCAGTAGCGCCCAATTTTTGTGACTTTGTGACCGACTTATGGAGGTTACAAGGCGATACGTTAGCAGCTAAAACGAAGCAATTTTCTGATTAAAAATCCTGCACGATTTGCTTTTAACACCCGGACGGGAGGGAGATTTCCGGCCTCGGGTGTCCGCCTCCTCCGCCCGCCCCTCCGCTAGCCGTGTTTTTATCGAATGTCATCTGTAAGCGTCTCTAAACGGCGCCCCGGGGTCTCTTTTTGCGTTGGCAGTCGCCTCGGCTAACTGAAAATCAAATTATCAGGGGGAGAAAAAAAAAAAAGGTCAGGGAGATGTTTGCTGTGGGTTTGACGTGGATCCGGTGTTTTGGAGGCGGGCGGGTTTCCATTTCTGTGGATGGCGGACGGTGCCTTCGGGGAAACAAACGCGCGGATTTAGCGTAGCGGCGCTGCAGGAGGATCGCCGCCGTCTGGGGGGGAAAAAAAAAAAGAAAGTTTTCTCCGAGATCTGTCGCGTCAGATGTGTTTGCTCTTCCCTTCTGTCCTCGCCTGTCAGCTGGCTTCCTTCCCCCGCCGACCTTCTCCGCACCCTGTCATCTGGACACCCGGATGTGACAGGGGTCAAAGGTCAGGGCTGATCTGGTTTCGTTTGATCCGGCGGGTCCTTTCTGATCTGTAAAGCAGGGGGGATGGTGGAGGTTCTCCAACCAGAGCCCAGCCTGTCTGTGTGTTAGCTTAGCATGCTACGTCAAAACACGTCTGAAGAGAATAAAAAAGAAAATGTCACATTTTTGGACATGCCAGTCATATATAAAGAAATACAACTGCTCACCTTTTCATTCACATCTCATCTAGAAATATACACACATTCACCCTTTCATTCATGTTATTTACTGCTGGAATAAATAAAGGGAACATTTAAACAACACAAGTCAATCACACTTGTGTGAAATCAAACTGTCCACTTAGGAAGGATTCGTTTGACTTGTTTTAAGGTCTTTATGTGTTTTTCTACTCTCATGTGGAGTCTGACTCCAAATCCAAACCTCCATGGGTTCAAATTTTTGATTTCCATTGATCAGTTTTGTGTGATTTTGTTGTCAGCACATTCAACCATGTCAAGAAAAAAAGTATTTCATAAGAATATTTCATTCAGTCAGATCTAGGGATGTTTTATTCTTGGGTTCCCTTTATTTTTTGGAGCCGTGTAGACATGACTACTCATTCATAAATCATGAGACATTAAATCATTCACCCTTTTATTCACTTCATAAATATATCTTGTATACAAATATACAAGAAATATTCAAATATAAACATTCACCCTCATTCAAAAAGAAATATAAAAGCCTTCATTCATTCATTCATTCATTTATTCACTGATGAATATTGTGATAAAGTTCTTTATCTTCTGTAATGCAATGACAAAAACAAAAACATCATACATTCTGGATTCATTACAAATCAACTGAAATATTGCAAGCCTCTTATTATTTTGATATTGCTGATTATGGCGTGCATCTTAAGAAAACTCAAAAATCCTATCTCAAAATATTAGAATATCATGAAAAAGTAATTTTTGTTTTTTTAACTGCATAACAGAGGATAAAGAACTGTATCACAATATTCTAATTTTCAGAGACAGTCCTGTATATCAAGAAAATATATAATATAGAAATAATAATTCACTCTTGTTCATAAATCATGAGAGACATTAAAACATTCACCCTCTCATTCGCATCTCATAGAAATATTCTATGAGTCTTCACCCTTTCACCCACATCTTATATAAAGAAATATAACAGCATATCTTTTAATTTACATATCATAAATATACAAATCAGCTGTCATTCATTCATTCACATGTCAAATACAGATAAATAATTTGTGAAATAAATAAGAAAGCGAACAAACGAATTCCCCCGATCCTCCGCCTGCATCCGCCATTAAACTTCATCAGCATTAATTGTTTGCCCGATTTAAATGTGTGTGTGTGTGTGTGTGTGTGTGTGTGTGTGTGTGTGAGGTGAAAAATGATCCCGCTACAAACGCGGCATTAGCCCGGGTCGCTCCCGGAGATAAAGCGACCCATCCATCAGCGCAGACGCTGACCTGGATCCGCCGCCGCCGCCGCCGCCGCCGCCGCCGCCGCCGCCGTAAACCCGGAGCTGGAATCGCCGGAACGAAACACGAACGCTATTTAATCGATAAGATTTTACTTCCTTTTATTTATCAATCGGGTGGCGCTCAGCCAGCGATCGAACATCGTCAATGGACTCACACACGTATCGATCACTGGGATTATCTGTGTGTGTGTGTGTGTGTGTGTGTGTGTGTGTGACCCACTGCCCCTGACAGTTCAAAAAAAAAAAAAGGCCCTCCAGGTCCTGCTGCTGATCGTAGGCCGGGGATAAATGACTTCCTGTGACCTATTGACGGCGTCGGATGAGGGTGATGTCATCGCCGGCGCTCAGAGACGCGATGACATCATCGAGAGCTCCTTTTTTTTTTGGCGTCTGGATGCGACACGTCGATAGGATGCTGAAGCCACGACGTCCTGGTTTTCAACTTTACCTTCATCCTCCTCAACCCCGCAAATATCCGCTCCGTGCTCGTCGTGTGTGTGTGCCGAAAACAAGCGTTTTCAAAATACGTGTTAAAATAATGCAAATCTTATTTTTACTTCCAGTCCTGTCGTTTTGACAAACCGGGCTTTTAAAGTGAGAAGCGGGCAAAAAATGGTCATTCATTTTCTATAGCTCCTATCTAGCCAGTGTGTGTGTGTGTGTGTGTGTGTGTGTTTACAACTGCGTATCAAATTCCAGGGAATGAAATGCAGAAATATGTGAATAAGTGAAGGATCCTGACCTTTGACCTCTGCTAAGTTGTCTGGAACGGCTAAAACTGAGCGCAGAAATCAAGCGACGGAGCGACGGATATTTGAGGGAAAGTGTGTGTTTTGTGTGTGTGTGTGTGTGTGTGTGTGTGATGGAGAGGTGATACCACGTAACAGAAACTGGCTGTTCATGTATTAACCCACCTGAGGGTAATTAAACTACCCATGGTAGTTTAATTAATGCGACTTCAGTTTGTCGGATTCAAATAAAATTTGCACCGGCTAAAAATTAAATGAATTTATTTGTACATATATAGGTTGTCTATAAGCCAAGATATTTACACATTTTTGAAACTTTTAATAAAATTCGTAGATCCACAAATACGTATTGGAAACGGTGCCTGTAACACGGCTGGTGAAAAAGATGAATAATAAATAACAAAAGGAAAAGTCCATTAACTCCAGCTGATCGCTATCTTTGTTTTACTCCTGCGCGCTAAAACCATTAAAATCGTCTTCTTCTGTGTCGAAATTGAACTTCCTCAGAATTCCACAGCCATTTCATGAAGTTTGTTAGCTTAAAAAAAATTTATAAATTAGCCACATCATTGTTTAAGCCGCAGCGTGTGAAAAAAGTAGCATCTTGTAGTCCGGAAATTACGGTACATAAACTTAATTAAACATTTTTTCCCTTTATCCTCATTAATATCCAGCTGATCGCTATCTTAGCAGCTCCAATTCCTTCTTTGGCAGCCACGTTTATCACCTTTCCCATGTGATGAGGCTAAACCTTTTAGCGACATGAAGCTAGTTAGCCCTCCCAAAAAACCCTTAAATTAGCAGCGTTCAAAGCGTTTGAAAGAAAGTAGAAGCAAACACACAAACATTAACCCTCTCATTCACATAATTTAAGGTTTCCACTGAACCTCCTGCATGTTTTTGGTCCGTTAGAGTGAAATCCCGTCAGTAAATGGCCGATTAGCGACCGCTAAAAACAAACAAAATCCAACCCGGGACGCTCAGATCGAGTGTAGCTTTAGCGCTGAGCAGGTCGTCTCGGCGCTGCTTCGTTTTACAAATGAGAAATTGTTTTCGATTGAGTTCCAACGACAAACATTACTTGAATAATCCGTGAGGAACGTCCATCTTTGTATTCAGCTGAAAAGCCGTGGATTAACAGGAAATGATGAAAGAGTCAAAAATCACGTGGGAAATTAATAGAAAACCTGCAACAATTAAAACAGAATAAATCACCCAGAATAATAATTTACAGAAATGAAGCCGCCGCCGATCGGCTCTCCTCTCTCTCACACACACACACACACACACACACACACACACACACACACACACACACACACACACACTCTCGCCATCATTTTAGCTGCTGCACCTGCCTGAGACATGCAGAATATTCCTGCCCTGGAGCTTCAGGAAAATCGGCGGCTTTGTGGGATTTGAAGGTTCAAAGACACACACACACACACACACACACACACACACACACACACGGAGCCACTGTTTTTTGGCTTAATCCGAAGGTTTCTCTTCTCTTCCTCGACGCTCCAAACAGGATATGAAGCGAGTCCACTTCCTGTCTGATGTTATCCTCTGCGCGCCTCCTTTCCCGCTCAACCTCCTCGTGAAGTTATTACCGTTCCCGCCGGGGAGCCTTTGATTTTTTTTCTTTTTCTTTTTGTCCCGTTTTACGGGACGGCTCCGGGAAATAAAAAAAAAAAAAAAAAAAAAAAAGGTTTTGAGCGTCTGAAAAGGCCCGGGGAGCACAAAGCGTCCTCGGCTCCTCCTCTTCTGCAGACAAAGCGCCGCTTTGAAGTCGCCTGAACTTTGGATCCTCCTCCAACATCCGCGGCCGGACGAAGGCGCCCGTTGTGAAAGTGTTTGCATTTGAAATTAGTTTTCTTTTTTTTTTTTTTTTTGGCGCAGGGCTGTTTTTACGGGTTCATCCATGTGTGCGTTTCGTCCTGGTTGTTGTTGCAGGGTGCGTCCACTAGGGGGCGCCGCGGAGCGAGTCTCGGACAATAACAGTAAACATGGTGGCGTCGGAGAAAGCGGAGTAGCGGTAGCAGATTGTGCCTGCGAATCCTTCTATTTGGTTCTACCGCCGCCATGTTGTTTGCATAAAGCGCAACACTGCCCCTGAATCAGTGACACGCGGTGAGGCGCCGATTGTTAATATTATTATTATTAGTATTATTTAGCACAAATTAGCTTTAAGGCTACTTTGCTCCACCTGGAGTGAAATCAATGACGGTAACATCAACGATGGATGATCCCGGTTCTCTTCGTTTTTCTACCCGCCCTCCGGCTCACTGAGATATTAGAGAATTCCGCAGGAAGTGAACGCAGAGGGCGGAGAGACGGCGCCGCGTGCTTGAAAATTAAACATTGAGCGGAAATTAGCCGTGGGCGTTGCTGCCGCTCAAGAATCCGCTCACAACCTAGCCCGTTTTTACCACACGGTCTGTCGATCACGTCGACCGGAGGCAGACGCGAGTGACGAGTGAAAGACCTTTAAAACCACCAAGAAATGATATAAAGTGGACAATGTTACCGTGATTTAAACCAGAAAACAAAAAACTGATAATTAGCAAGAAAAATGTGTACCTCAGTAGAGCAGGACTTACGTTGGAGTACCGTTCTTACGGCGTGACGTTTGTCGTAAGTCTGAACTGCTTTCAGAAGTCGGCCTTGCGCTTGGGAGTACCTTTTGCTCGCTCTAAGCGATCTCAGGCGAAACTGTTCTCAGTTCTACGACCTCAGTGGTGGAACAAACATCCAGAAGCAACAAGACTAGCATCATCTCTCTCAAACCTTCAAGAAACAAGTAAAAACTTTTCTCTTTCAGGACTTTTTAACTGCGCTGATGCCCCAGATCAGGTTAGGCACCAAGTCAGGCTATGCAGTGTGTGTGTGTGTGTACGTTTGTGTACGTCTTTGTCAAAAAAAAACAACAAAAAAAACAACTCACTAACCCAAGTTCTGTATATTTTCTGTGCATCTTGTATTTGCAAGTGTTATTTGCAGTTCTTATGTCCTCTATTGTAAGTCGCTTTGGATAAAAGCGTCTGCCTAATGTAATGTAATGGGAGCCATAAAGGTTCCCAAAAATACTACAACCGACAAATGTAAACGCACTGTATTCACCCGCACCTGTCTTAACAGGTTAATAGGAGACGGCGACGTTGTAAATGGAATCGTAAATGGAGAACTTCCTCTATTAGCTTCCAGCTTCGCTCAATGCACCGCCCAAACGGTCATTAGCCCTTAGCGCTATGCTACGTCACCTTTCCTCAACTCTGTTTGATCCCGCCGCCTCCCTTTCATCTGACGAATGATTATCCGGCAGGATTGGTTTCCTGTTTCTCCGCCGTAGAGGCGAAAACAGCGAAGGCGAAGGCGAGGGTGGGGGTGGACGCTTAGCCTGTAATTCCAGAAGGGTTCAGGCGAGGAGCAGCGCCGCTCCTCCCGCTGGGGGCCCTTCGGCTGACGTTTGGCCTCTTCACCTTCCAGCGGTGTAATTAATGGGAGAAAGACGCCGCCGCCGCCGCCGTTGGAGGATTCGGTTGTAGAGGCACCGCCGTCGCGCCTGCTGCACAAAAGCTGGATTATCTGATTGAACAGAAGCTCTTCACTTGGCGCACGCCGAGACCCTAATGAGCTTCTACCGCGTGTCGCTGCCTCCAAAGAGGTTAATTGGCGAGGACGCCATAGTTTGCAACGTTTGATTCGTCCGCCGAGGGGCCGCGTCGCCAAATGGGTCCTTATCCGCCATCTAATCTCCGGCGCCCTCCTCCGATTCTCTTCCGACTCCGCCGGGCTAGCTTTTGTGCGGCGTCTGAAAAGAGGAGGAAACAACGCGGGGAGCTGATTCAGCTCCGGAACGACTTTGGAAATTCGCGGCACGCCGAGGAAGAGCAGCTGTGATAAGAAGCCGTTCGGGAGCCGATTCGCTCGATTCCGGTTGGCGGTCGTCGGTTGTGTGATGATTCGGTCTCCGGGTTAGCGGATGACGAGTGTGACGGCGCAGCTTGGGCTTGAGTAGATGCAGATGTTAGCTACTTCATTTTATCTGTGTCTGAGCATGCTGTTGTGAATTTAGTTGGTCCTAGTTATGTGCTAACAAGCTACTGTGTTAGCTAACACTTTTCCCCTCTGAAAATATTAGCTTTAACTTAGCATGCTACTGTGACTTAATTGGATGAAGTAGTATGCTAACAAGCCACTATGTTAGCTAAGACTTTGGCCCTCATATATTATAAGCTTTGTCTGAGCATGCTACTGTGTCTTCATTGGATGAAGTAGTAGTGCTAACAAGCTACTATGTTAGCTTAGATATTGGCCTCTACATAGGCTAATTTTAGCCTATGTAGGCTAAAACCAACTATTTTAGTTGGTTTATATAGTGTGCTAACAAGCTACTATGTAAGCTTTATCCCTCAGTTAATATTAGCTGTGTCTTAGCATGCTGCTGTGTCTTCATTGGATGAAGTAGTGTTGTGTGATGATTCGGTCTCCGGGTTAGCGGATGACGAGTGTGACGGCACAGCTTGGGCTTGAGTTGATACAGATGGTAGCTTTAGCGGTTGGTACCCCAAACACAAATTAGATAAATCCAAGGTATGACGTCCGCAAACAACTGGGAAAGGTGAGCTACACGGCAGGTAGCTGTTCCGAGAACCTTTTCGGGAACGAGGCCATTTCCTGCTGCATTTGGAAAGCATTATATAACCGGAGACAAGAATATTCCGGCGCCAAATCTGAGAAACTCACATTACGTAGGTGATTGGTCGAACTCCCAAGCCACGCCCATTACCAGATACCTCTTGCGAACTGCGGAGCGCCGTTTTTCAAAACCATCAGCTGTTTTCGTGCGACAAAACGAAGAGAAGCGGCGAGCGACGAAGAGGTTCAAGCTCCTCAGAGGGGTTTCGCGGCTTGCAGTGGAATATCAATATTTTGGCTAGTAGCTAATGGCTAGCCAGGCCTAGCGGGGTTCTTAACGCTTTTTACTGTATAGTTGAATGTTAACCGTTAATGAAATAGTGCACTTTACAGTTTGATTTGCTAATGGCTAGTCAGGGCTAGCGGGATTCTTCACACTTTTTACTTTATAGTTGAATGTTAGCTGTTTAATGAAATAGTGCACTTAGCTGTTTGATTTGCTAATGGCTAGCTTAGCCTAGCGGGGTTCTTCACACTTTTTACTGTGTAGTTGAATGTTAACTGTTTAATGAAATAGTGCACTTAACTGTCTGATTTGCACGCTGTTTTTATTATTATTTTGTGTTTTTGCTGGTTATTATTCCAGCTCCCACCTCCACGCTGCCCGTATCCTCTTTCTCTTCTTCTACTTTGCAGCGGTTTGTTTTCGAGCGTGGACTTCGCAGACCACCGTGGTCCCTTAGCGCCTGTGAGAATAAGAAACTAAAGGCTACTTCCTGGAACGAAATCCAAGCTAAACAGTTCTTGGAACTTTTCAGTCTTAAAGTGGCTATTGACCTTTGGCGTGGGTTGGATTTTTGCCGCCCTCTGGTTTTCTGTCTCTGCTCAATGTGTTCTCCTACAAGTAGATTCTACTCATCAAGTAGAATGTTTGTATTTATTATTTCACTGCGAACATCTGCCCGCCGTGGCCGTAAACGGCCCTCATTAGGACGGCGCGTCTGAGACATTCGCTTAGTGTGCTGTGAAACCAAACAAATGAGCCAAATCATGCCGAAGAGAGCTGCAAATTAGGGAGCTAATTCTCAGGGGTGACGCTACCCACCCGATAGGAGCTACGCTGTTTAATTTCCTCCCCTGATGATTTTTTTTTTCGCCGAAAATCCCCTCGAGATCCGGTTTCCACCACGCGTCTTTGTTTATCGGCGCCGTGTCACCATCTGACGCCCACGCGAAGGTGTTCGGGACGGGAAGCGAAAGCTGTCACGGTCCGACGAGGCCGACGCGTTTCCTCCGGCGCCGCCGCTCGTGTTTGTTTACGTACCTTTACGGAGGCGATGCTAATCGGGGCATGACTGCCGAGCCTGTGCGCTCAAATGGTTGTTTGTGACGGCGTCCCGTGGCCCCGAGTGTTTATTCAGAGTCGAAAAAGAGCTCCTTTTTTTCGCCTGTTTAAAAAGTAATAGGGTGTTTATGGGCGGTGCGTTTGCGTGTTTGTACATGGCTCCTTTCATGAGTTAACAACTGTTAAATATAGAAAGCAGGTCAGGAAAATGTATAAAACATGAGTGTGTTTTCAGACTTCCGCGGTTATGGATTCAAACTGATACAGTTAAATGCGGCGCTGTCAGAGAAGCTTGTTTTTGGGTGGGAATTTACAAGCAAATACATGATAAGTCTCTTTTCCGTCAGGGAAAAGGGCAAATCTTTCATTTTTTTGAATGGCGTTCAGGGTGTTTCCTGGCATGGGTTGATCAATATCCGTTAGCACTATGTTTGCTAACGCAGCAGTCTTTACTTCATTTTATCTGTGTCTGAGCATGCTGTTGTGAATTTAGTTGGTCCTAGTTATGTGCTAACAAGCTACTGTGTTAGCTAACATTTTGCCCCTCTGAAAATATTAGCTTTACCTTAGCATGCTACTGTGACTTCATTGGATTAAGTAGTATGCTAACAAGCTACTATGTTAGCTAAGACTTTGGCCCTCATATATTATAAGCTTTGTCTGAGCATGCTACTGTGTCGTCATTGGATGAAGTAGTAGTGCTAACAAGCTACTATGTTAGCTAAGACTTTGGCCCTCATATATTATAAGCTTTGTCTGAGCATGCTACTGTGTCGTCATTGGATGAAGTAGTAGTGCTAACAAGCTACTATGTTAGCTTAGATATTGGCCTCTCCATAGGCTAATTTTAGCCTATGTAGACTAAAACCAACTATTTTAGTTGGTTTATATAGTGTGCTAACAAGCTACTATGTAAGCTTTATCCCTCACTTAATATTAGCTGTGTCTTAGCATGCTGCTGTGTCTTCATTGGATGAATTAGTGTGCTAACAAGCTAAGACTGGTGTCCTCTCGTAATAATAGTTTTGTCTGAGCATGCTGCTGTGACTTTTAGTGTGCTAACAAGCTACTATGTTAGCTTAGACATTGGCCTCCACATAGGCTAATTTTAGCGGCCTGAGTATTCTTCTGTAACTTCAGTTGGTTTATATAGTGTGCTAACAAGCTATTATGTAAGCTTAGACTTCAGCCCTCACTTAACATTAGCTGTGTCTTAGCATGCTACCATGACTCCATTGGATTAAGTAATTTGCTAACAAGCTACTATGTTAGCTTAGACATTGGCCTTCACCTGATATTCCCTGTCTGAGGATGCTGCTGTGTCATCGGGTGGTTTTAAGGACTTTGTTTTGGCTCTCAGAGCCGCGGGAACAAAATGATGTCCTTCTGTTCCTGTGGCTCGTTTTTGCCAGATCATCCGAGCTGAGCTTTTGTCTCGCGGGTCGTCCAAGAAGTCTTATGCAACGGGTGAGAAATGTGAAGTGGATGCGGTAAATGAGGCCAAGCGGACGTGTTTTCAATACCGCATTTTTGCTAGCATCGAAGGTTGTACAGTGATAGTTGTGAGGATGAAAAGAATGAAGTATGAGGAACGCTGTAAAACGTTTAGATAGACATATAAAGACACGCAGAGACTTCGCAGGAGTTCTTCACCTGAGTTTCTGTTGAAGTACGAAATTTCACGGCCAGGGAAAGAAGGGATGAATTTCTTGCCTCTTGGAGAGTACCTAGAGGCCTCACAAGTGTGCTAGCAAACCCCTACGTTAGCTAAGACGGCTTTCACTTCCTATTAGCTTGTGTGAGCGTACCGCTGCGACCTCAGTTGGTGGTTGACGATGTGTTAGCAAGCTATCACATTTGCTTGGAGGCTTTACTTTGGTTAAGTTAAGTTTGCTGTTAGCATGTCACCGCGCCCTCAGCTGTATCTTTGAATGCTAGCGTCACCACGCAGTGGCTTTTTACTCATTCTTCTTCCTTCTTCTCCAGAACTACTTCCTGTCAGATGGCCTTCAATTCATTTTCTGATCTATCGCTGTCCAATGTGTTCATTTTGTGTTCATTTTCAAATGTTTTTTGACCTATTAGCCGCGGCAGTTTCCCCGCTAAGCTTCCGATTCGGAGTCATCTGGTCAAAAACGGGCTTCTCGGTCCTTTAAACCGCGGGTCGTTTATCCGATCGAGCAGTCTTCCACCCCGGCTCCTTGTTCGTAGGACGGAATTACCAATGACCTTTACGTGCCGAGCGGGGTTACTTTTGGCCGGTGTGCACATCCGCACCGGAGACGTTACAAGAAGTGACATCACCCACGGCTTTGACTTTCATTTGCCGCTTTCAGCTCGGTGTTTGGACTCGTCGGGGCGCCGTCTGCCTTTGGGGCGCAAAGGAAAGCAATCGGGAAGCTTGCTTTGGGTTAAAAAGAGCCTTTCACAATGTTAATCAAGTATTATAAAAGCTCCTTGGCTGCCTTTATTAGGAAGACTTTCTTGTGCGGTTAGCGTTATGAAAGGTTTTCTTTATTTCAAGCCATGACATTTTCCTAAACCTTTCAAATCGGTTTTGTTGCCAAAAGCAGAACAACTGACGAAAACGAGAAAAATCCGAAAACGAGCAAATTATCAGAGCTCGGCGTCTCACGCCGACCTCCAGCGCTGTCTCCTGGATCCGGTCCCGAGTTCTGTTTGTTCGGACACAATGAGCTGCAGCTTTGACAGCGAACTCTTATTATTCATACGTAACAGCTGGCTTTCTAAAGGTTTTCCGACAGAGAAAGGCTCCTCGATTGATTTCCGCCAAGGCTGCTCGGCCACCCACACCTTGGAATACGCATAGCATTAAACCAGAGCTTTTTCTTTTTGTTTTAAAACCAGGATTTTCCCCATCATCGATATTTTCGCGGTGAAATGTTTGTATTTGTTGGGTTATGTGAGTCTTGGTGACGTGTCTGAACTGAGCAGCCCTCTGGAAGCTCACTTGAAAATCGGCCGCACAAGTTGCAAACGACACGTCTGGAGGTGACACAAGCTATTTTGAGCATGTGACTGGTTGTATGTCTCTATATGTCAATGTCCTAGCTAATGTAGTAGCTTGTTGGTGCACCTCTGAAAACCAACTGAAGCTAACACTAAGCAAAGCCCAATGGCTTAGCTAACAGAGTAACTTGTTAGCATACTTCTAAAACCACCTGAAGCTAGAGTAGTACCCTCAGACAGAGCTAACACTAAACAAGGCCCAAGTCTAGCTTGCATAGTAGCCTGTTAGCCCACTTTTAAAACCACCTGAAGCCACAGTAGCACCATAGGACACAGCTAACACGAAGCAAAGGCCGATGTCTTAGCTGACATAGTAGCTTGTTAGCCCACTTTTAAAACCACCTGAAGTCACAGTAGTACCACAGGACACAGCTAATATGAAGCAAAGGTCGATGTCTTAGCCTACACAGACGTCTGTTAGCATACTTCTAAAACCGCCTGTAGTCACAGTAGTATCCTTAGGCACAGCTAACACGAATCAAGCCCAATGTCTTAGCTAACATAGTAGCCTGTTAGCCCACTTTTAAAACCACCTGAAGCCACAGTAGCACCATAGGACACAGCTAACACGAAGCAAAGGCCGACGTCTTAGCTAACATAGATGCCTGTTAGCATACTTCTAAAACCGCCTGTAGTCACAGTACTATCCTCAGGCATAGCTAACACGAAGCAAGCCCAATGTCTTAGCTAACATAGTAGCTTGTTAACCTGCTTTTAAGACCACCTCAAGTCACAGTGGTGCTCTCAGACACAGCTAACGCTAAGCGAAGGCGTACGGTAGTCGAGTGCCTTTGCTTACTCCAGTCGCTTGCTAACAAAAGACCGCCGCTTGAATTGTAAAGAAGCTAGCTCAGAGTCGCGCACAGGGGACTTGTGAGATAACATCAGTACCGTTGAGACTGTTGACATAGCGATATTTTCGTCTTTCTCATTCTTTACCTTTACTTTTTGTGAATGAGATGCAACCAGAGCGGCGTATAAATATATATTTTGTACAGTAAATTTGTTAAAATGCACTTGAACCTCTGCAGGGAAGAGATTCAGCCCTTTGTTTGTATCTCTGCTGTCCATCAGCCTCCTGCTTCAGGCCGCCCACTGCAGGGGTTCCACAGGTCAGCGCTGAAAGGGGTCATTGGAGCAATGCAATCGATCCGTGTGTCACACACACACTCACACACACACACACACACACACACACGGCACGTGACCAGCTGACCCAGTAGAAAGATGCCTGCGCTGAAATCTTGCCTGGACTCCACCTGTAGCCCATTGTGTGTTTTCATTATTTATCTATTAGTTTGTTTTTAATCTCTGTAGTCGGCAAAATAGATCAATAGTGTGTGTGTGTGTGTGTGTGTGTGTGTGTGTGTGTGTGTGTGTAAGTGTGCAGATCACAGCGTCGTCTGCAAAACATCACGCTCCGTGGAGATTCCTGTCCAACCCTCCGTAGACATGTGGCCGACGTCAGTTGTCGCTGAGCGCGGTCGCCGTCTGAGGATAAAGTGTAATTAATGAGGCTAAGGATGCTAAACGCACGTGGTTGTGCACGTAGATGTGATAATGCACAAGAGTCAACAAGAGGCGGGAAAGAAATTGTAATTCGCTGTAATTTCATGAAGACAGACATATCTTGGTTCCCCGTTCACTAAAACGATATTAATCCATCCTAGCCTGCTGGTTTTGCTATTTTTTTTTAATTAGAAAAATGTACTTTCTAAATAACAAATAATGCATGAGAATATAATAATGCATAATAAATGCGGATAAAGGAAAAAATTGTTTTATCAAAGTTTATGTACCATGATTTTCAACGCTTTGAGCGCTGCGGCTCGAACAACGATACGGCTAATTTATGGATTTTTGGGGGCTAACGAGCTTCACGCTAAAACTTTTAGCCTCGTCACACGTGACCAATGAAATCACAGTGATCCCTCGCTATAACGCGGTTTACTTTTCACGGTTTCGCTACTTCACGGATTTGCATCGTGCATTGTGTTCTGCATTCTGATTGGCTAAAAAGTCACTCCGCTTCTTCTCTACCTGTGCGTCAATAACGTTGCAGTTTAATATGTGCACGTACGTAAAACAGCTTGCCGAATTTACATGACGTACGTGCAAATTCTCTTGCGATTTCCAGTTTCTCTAAAAGCCATAATGTTGACAAAACGCTCTGGAGCGACAAAAGGGCCCAAAAGGCAGCGGAAGATGCTATCTATGGCAGATAAAGTTAAACTTCTGGACATGCTAAGGGAAGCTGAAAGCTACGCGGCTGCAGGTCGGCATTACGGAATGAATGAATCTTCCATTCGTTCCATAAAGAAGGAAGAAGTAAACATAAGGACGACAGCGGCAATAAGTTTGGCAGCACCAATAAGGTCGCGGTGGGCGGAGCTAATCTCCGCAATTTGAAGCCTTCTGTTCACATTGAGGATTAGAATTAATATTATTTGTTGAAAAAAGTTTCTAAAGTACAGTATTTTTATTTGTGAAACAAATGATTGAGCCTGTAAAATGGTTTGTTCTTTCTTTTCAATGTATAATAGAGTATTTAATTGTATAATAATTGTAAAAAAAAAATTAAAAAAAAATTCTATTTCATGGATTTTGCCTATCATGGTTTTTTTGGGGGCAGGAGGAAGACCGAGATAGTGAGTTGATGGACTTTTCCTTGCGTTGTTTATTATTAATATTTGTCATCAGCCGTGTTACAGGCACTGTTTGGGGAAAATAAAAAGCATTTCCAGTATGTTAGCGGTATGTATCGAATTAAAAGTTTTAAAAAAATGTTTCTGTGTAAATATCTCATGTTACAACGTGGACACCTGCGGCTTACAGACAAGTGCAGCCTGTATATGCACACATTTATTTGTTATTTTTAGCCGTTGCGACTTATATTCATATGCGCTCAATAGTCCGGAAATGACGGTAGTCGTCCTTCAGGGTACCGCGAGGCACGGGTTTGCTATTTCCACGTGACGTTCCTCACGTCGGCTGTGACGACACGGAGCCCGTCTTAATTTAAAGGAGGTAATAAAGCCATTTCTAGAAGTGGCTGGATGCTGCCGGTCGGCCTGGAGCTTTCGCGGCTGGAATTCGACTAATTGGTACCTCTGTCTGACGCAGTTGGTGGAGTTCATGTGAAAAAGAGAGGTCATATAATTATAGCCCTGGGAAAACCCTCTGTAGTATGTTAATGTGTGTGTGAGTGTGTTTGGCTTGTGTGAGTAGCCATGTGATTCACTTTTTGGTGTTTTTTTTTTTTGCCTGGCTCAGCCGTTTGCACAAGAGTTGACCTCACTCACATTCTTTATCTGTAATCGTGATGAAATAGGTGCTAAGTCCTTGTGGCTTTTGGCCCCGAATGAATTAAAATGAAAAAATTATAGTCCTCACACCCCAGGAGCCTGAAGCATTAGCCTGGAAATGGAGAAAACATCCCAGATCCCCAAATGCGAAATGTAAGCCGTTTTTGCTCCGAGACGGTTCTCCGCCGATCTGCAAGCTTCTGGTAGCATACCGGTCAATGTACCAGGTAGAAGGGGGACCTGTGGAGTGCAGACCTCCGCCGTCATCCATCTAACGACCTTCGTTGTTTCACGATGGTCGGAGACATCCCTGAGGGTTTGGGTTTGAAATTGAATTTAAATCCAAGTGGATAGACTTGTGAGTCTGCCTTGCGCTTGACTTTCGGCGATGGTGCTTTCAGGGCCCTCCGATGCAACCGAATGGCCTTCACTTAGTCCGGGTGTAGAATAGAAAAGAAAACCTTGTCAGTCGAGTCTGAGGAGGAGCGTTGGGGAGCCACTTCGACAGCCGCTTTCAGACAGAAAAGTGTCCAGGAGTTGCCCCTTCTCCAGTGGGCTTACACTTGTCAAGTGTATCGCCATGTGCCAAATGAGGGGAAACACCTCGTCCCTTTCCGCCGTGTCCTCGGATGAGTTCCTCCAATGGGAAAGGACTTCTAGTTGGCCCAGATTTTGGCTTGGCAGCTGCTGCAGAGGCAACAGACGGACGCCTCCGCGGTACAAAGATGTGTAAATGTTCCGGTGTAGCGCCGAGGAGCGGCCGTCTGCGAAGCATACCGTCGACGGCGCCTTGAAAGCCGCTTTCGCGCGAACGATTCTCCTCACGTGATGATGATTTCTGATTGGTTTCTGTCCCGCTCTTTCACCCCGCAGCATGTGGAAAGGCCTGAACGTCAACTGCACGGATACCTCGGGATACACGCCGCTACACCACGCCTCGCTCAACGGCCACAGGTGAGACGCCGCCGCGCTGCTTCGGTACGAAACAAGGGAAAACAGCAATTCTCCAGGAAAACTTGGATTTATCTGGCTTTTAATTCACGTGATTTCTTTTGTTCGTTACGGGTTTCGTAAAGGAATCGACGAAGACGCGTGTTTAATGACCATCGGCGGCGGCGGCGCGGGGATATTTCCGACAAGCCCTCTTTTTCTTTTTCAAAGTGAATTAAAGACCTGTCTGTTTAATTTGCCTTTAAATCCAGAGTAATGTTACGCTTGGAACTCATTCTGGGAGCTCAACAAGTCTGATTTTTATCGCCTCACTTGTAAAACAGAGCTCAACATTCTCTCTTCCCCTTCATTTTTGAAATTCGGGACCAAAGAAAGAGAGACTTTGTGCGTCTTATGAATGAATTCTTGTCCAATTTGATGTGGCACACTGCGCTCAAACATCTGGCGAAATGTTTTAGTGCGACTTTGGGAAGCGACGAAGCCTCTGGTTGAATACGGGATGCGACGTCAGACGATGTTAGACTAATTATTTCGCGCTGGTAATACAACGTTGTTCCAACTTCACTCTATCTTCAGGTGTTCGCTATCGCTGGCAACCAATCAGAGAACAGTACGTCCTATGCTAACCTCCTACCGCTACGTACTGAGCTTCAACAGATCATTACCGGACATTTGTGTTTATGTATAACTGTTTTTATTTTTTTTTTATATACCGTATGTTTTATCATGCGCTGTAAAACGCGGTGTGCATTCTGGTCCGCAAAATAATGTCATCAAAATTAATACGATTAATCGAATGGCAGCTGTGGATTAATTTGGATTAATCACACATGCACTATGAGGGGAGTTGCATTTTGTTTTGGTCAAATAGATGAAACGGGATTAAAGAATCTGGATTAACACCTTCATTTTGACAGATCCGGTTGTTATCTCGCCATTGATAATCCATTGATAATCCATTGATAATCCCCGGGCGATAGAATGGAGGCAGAAAGAAAGTCTCCCAGCTGAAGCTCATCTTTCCGAAGGTTGGTCGGACCGTGGAGAAGGACGTTGGAGAGGAAACCGCGGTGAAGCTCCTGACATTTGTGGGTCAATACGCAGCCTGAGTGCATTTGTTAAATGGCGAAGCTGTTTTTTTTTTTTTTTTACCCGTCATGCAGTTAATTGTAGCGTGGCTGTCATGGTTACAGTAATAACTGATAATTAACTGCGGTCCTCTGGGACACAGCCTCCGGTCTGGATACACACACACACACACACACACACACACACACACCTGTAATTCAATCCAATTTCAATAGGTCCATTTCTTTTTTCATTGGTATTCCCCCAAATTAGAGGTTCCTTCCAAACGGCTTTGCTTTACCATACCAACATCCACCATCTATACGACACGGGAATGTTGTACTTCTCTTTTTGACACGTGAATGAGCGAGTGAATGTATGTCTCCGCATGATACGGGAATAAGAGAGTGAATAGTTGTACCTTTTAAGATGCGTACATGAGGGGCAATACTTGTATGCCTGAAAATCTCCATCATGTGTGAATGAGAGGGTGAATGTTGTACGTCTCTACCTAAAATGTGAATGAATGGTTGTATGTTTGTAAATTATGAGTGAATGTTGAATATGACTTATGAATGAGTGAGTGAGTGAATTATTGTTTGCTCTACATGATGCATGAATGAGAGGGTGAATGTCGAATTCTCTACTGAACGTGTGAATGAATGAATGGCTGTGCGTCTATAGGACGTGTGAATGAGCGAGTGAATGTATGTCTCCGCATGATACGGGAATAAGAGGGTGAATAGTTGTACCTTTTAAGACGCGTACATGAGGGGCAATACTTGTATGCCTGAAAATCTCCATCATGTGTGAATGAGAGGGTGAATGTTGTACGTCTCTACCTAAAATGTGAATGAATGGTTGTATGTTTGTAAATTATGAGTGAATGTTGAATATGACTTATGAATGAGTGAGTGAGTGAATTATTGTTTGCTCTACATGATGCATGAATGAGAGGGTGAATGTCAAATTCTCTACTAAACGTGTGAATGAATGAATGGTTGTACGTCTATAGGACGCATGAATGAGAGGGTGAACGTTGTTTCTCTCTATGTGACGTGTGAATGGGTGAATATTGTGCGTCTCTACGCGAAACATGAATGTTGAATGTCTCAAAATGATGCGTGAACGAGTGAATGTTGCATGTCTCTGCTTAACATATGAGTGAATGAACGGTTGTTTGCATCGATATGATGAGTGAATCATTTGCTCCATAGGACGCGTGAATGAGAGGGTGAATCGTTGTGTGTCAATTTAATTTGTGAATGACTGAATGATTGTATTTAATTAATGCGTGAATAAGTGACCGTCGAACGTCCCTTATGAATGAATTGTTTGTTGTATAAGATAAGATAAGATAAGATAAGAACAACTTTATTTGTCCCGAAGGAAATTGTTGTGCCAGAGTTTCAAGCAAAACATAACAATAATAGATAATAGTAGGAAGGAGGGAGAATAAGAAATACAATAAAATATAAAGTGTCAAGGCTATCAAGTGTTTTAAGGTCTTAACAAGTAAAAACATTTGAATATTCCCTTCGGCTGAAGGAAGAGGAATTAAAAAGTCATCTGACTCCATATAGATAGAGGTATAGATCTATGTGTTTATAAATGCGACGGCGCGGCGAAGACCGCGAGCTTCATGTTTTTCACGTCCTACTTTCCGTGGCGACAGAATGTAGTCGGGATATTCTGCGTAAGTTTCGATGACGCTTTAATCCGGGTCCGTCTGGACGCCTCCCCGAGGTCAGAGCGCCTCGCTTTAATCCGCTGCGAACGCGTCGCGGGGGGAAAAGAATCGGATAATGTTTTGTCGGCACCAACACGGGTTTTTCTTTTCTTCACCTGAACTCGCTGAAGAATCTGTTACGCGGCGAGGATTTGCCGTCAGCCCGACTTCTTATCCCGGCCGGCTGGAACTGAAGGATTAGCGCTGTGTTTGGGGGCAATTATGCGGATTTCCTCCTTTCGGATCAGCTGGTGAACGAAGAGGAGGGCGGCGTCCTCGGCCCGGGAAGTAGGCTGCCAACAAGGATCTGCAGAGATTTAAAAGGGAAGAAAGAAGCGGGCCATTCAGAGGTGGAGGAAACATGGCTATGTGCTTTTTATCCCCGAGGAGCTCCTTCTTCAGGCTCCTTCTAATCCTTCGACTATCACGACTGTCGGAAAGTCGATTCATTACTTCGTTCCTTCGTTATCTTTAGCGCTTATCCTCCGCTCAGTGTTGCCGGGAAGCTTCTCGCAGCCGTCGTCGGGTTCATCGGGTTCATCCCGGACCGTCAGTGGACAAGTCGTGGACTTCGATGAACTTCCTGGATGTTTTTGGACTCTTGGAGGAACCCCGAAGAAGCCGGACACAGGGAGAACATGGAGAAGGAATAGAACCGGGGACCTTCTTGTCGCAAGGCGGACATACCGAGCCAATCGTCCGGAAAAGAAAGGCTTGAAACATTGAAATTAACAAAGCAGATCATCAAGCATCTGCTTCCCCTCCTCCCCCCTGACATTTTCAATGCAAACGAGGTTCTTCACCTTCATCCTCAGAGACCGGTGACTTCAGCAAAAATGGGATTCTCAGTTCGGTGACTCTTCACTTCATCTGTTTGGATTATACAGCGACTTCATTGGGGTGAAAGACGTCGTGTTCCTCACGTCTTTTACAGCTGAAATGTTCCACCATCACCGGCAAGAGGCAACTATTCTTGATCTTGAGATAACTTTCACTTGCGTGTTCTCACAGAGGCCTCACTGAAGGATTTGCTCAAAGTAACCAAATATTTGTAGAGCTTAAGCGGTAGAGTTTGGAGGAAAAAAAACTGAAATTATTCATAAAATCTCGGGTTAAACCCCAGGCTGATCCCGTGAAAATAGAGCACCTGTTTGGAGGAATGTTATCCCTTCCGTCGCTCAGCTTGTTTGTCTTGGTGTGTCCTGCCAGGGAGGTGGTACTGAAGCTGCTCCAGTTCGAGGCGTCCACCAATGTGGCCGACAGCAAGGGTTGCTTCCCGCTGCACCTGGCGGCCTGGAAAGGAGACGTGGACATTGTCCGCATCCTCATCCACCATGGACCCTCGCATGGGCGCGTCAATCAACAGGTAAGAGAACTCCTGGTTCAACTACGATGCAGGAGAGCGGCCATTCTCGGCCAATGGAGACCCTTCCTCCAGAGTCGTATTTGCAAGAGACGGTGAAACATGGCTTGTAGTATCTGTGGTATCTTCTTATGAAAATGTACACAGTCCGACTACCCTCACCTTCCCATACGGCTCACTACTGACCCGAGTTGCCCCTCAGGGACAAATAAAGTTTTTCTGTATCCGTATCTACTTCTGAAGAACATCTACTAATCTTGAGCCTTTTTAACCTTAGCTCTGACCCTTCACCTCTCGCTGCACGGCACCGGGTTGACCATACGATAAAACATACCGCCAGAATAAAGCGTACCGCCAAATCCAAATCATCATGCAAAATTCAGACTCTCGGGGGGCGACCATCGTGACCCCAAGTGCTTGGACTCATGTAGGTATTCTAGCTAATCGCTAACACATTCCCAGCAACTGGAATATAAATTGCCAAAGTTGTCACGGGATGTACGACCGCAATGGTGGCTTATATCGAAAACAAGCTAGCTCGCTGGTTCTTCTCGGAGTGACCGGGGGACGCCTGTGGCTCGATTTGTCTCCGATTGGAAGGCTGGCTGTTCGATCCCTGGCTCATCCCTTGTGCAAGCCGAAGTGTCCTCGGGTAGGACACTGAACACCCACTTGCCCTCGATGGCCTGGTTAGCCCCTTGCAATATCAACGCCAGCAAACAGACACACCGCTCAGCTAACTCCTTAGTTTCCTGTTAGTTTTATGGCATGAGCTCAGCCGCTAGTTTTGTTTGTACAATGGAAAGGACAGTTTAACTGTTGGAGTGTCGTTATCCAAGTACCCTGTACCCATACTTCCTTCAAAACAGTCAAGTGCATGAATGTTTTCCTCATTGTAGAAGTGCTCAGTCACCGCCACCGGATGCAAAGTCAAATCAGACCCTCAGTAGGTCAACCCCGAAAGGCCAGCGCATCCTTGTGAAGAAGCCAGAAATTTGTTTTCTTTACGGCGAGAAACTCTGGCGCAGAAGCCCTGGGAAGTCCTCATCGGCCCACGCGGCCCTAAACTTTGGAGAAATGGGACAGAAACAACTAGTCGCCCAGAAGGTGTCACCCTATTTTTGGGCACCTCTTTCATAGAAATACTGGCCATGTGTCTTTATAGACCTACTGCAAACCTATCCATCTCTGTGGGGACTCTACGCTAACCATGCACTCAGTAGTTCTTGGATGCCACACGAGAACTAAGTCCTTTGAGCTTGATTTGTCGAGAACCTCCAGAACCAAGTCTGCGGGAAGGGAACAGAATGACGCCATTTTGTTCTTGCGCCTCCTCGGGGAGTGAGCAAAGTTCTCGCTTCTTGGAGGACTTCAGCGCCCTTCCTTATCGTGGTTGTTCTCAGAGGCTACCACCGACCACGAGGTCATTCCAGCCCTGCGGTAGACAATCCCTTGCTGTTGTCAAGAGAGCCTCGTACCTCCCGTTGGAAATGAAGAAAAACCCGGGAACCTCAACAGGGTACGAAAGCTCCCGTCAGCTAGATCAGATTTGGCGTGCATGTGTCGGGTCGGTCGGGGCGCGTAAACCCGCACTTCCACAGGTCATGGTTGTTTTGGCTCCTGTCCCGCCGAGGCCATACATTACATTTCTCTTCATCGGCCCTCTGACAGCCGGGCGAACCGTCTCGGCCCCGCGGGGGAGGGGATTCATCGTACCATCGCTGTCAGAACTCATCAGCAAGCGCAGCCTTCATCCCGCGCTGTCCGTCTTTGCTAGCAGCATATTGATAAGGTCGTATGGGCTCGCTGATTTTCTGCATTCTTAAGGTGACTGCGAGGTGCTCGGGGAGCGGCTGCAGACTTTTTCATTTCTATTCTTGATGGCTGTGCGGTAATGGATCCTTCGGGTTAGCGGGGGCATCATTCACCCCGCCTAATAAGCACACACACACTCTGTCACCATTAGCCAAATCATTTCCCTTTGAGAATTGCTCGGGCCTAATTGTTTGTTGTGATAAATGGCGTCACTTGCTCCTTAAATTAAGAGGTTTGTCAGCGAGTGAGGTAAGGCAATTTCCCCTTTTTGTTACCTCTTTGGTGATTTGTCGGGAGGGTCGGCGGCGTGGAACGCAAGGTGCTGATGGAGAGATACCGCGCAGATGCTGACTCCAGGGCCGTGTTAGCGTGCGCGCTTTCAGTGCGTCCTTCTGGAGAGCCGTTGTAAATCACTGTGCGGAAAGGAAGATAAATTGGGCTTCGAATGATGTCTGGTCCATAATTCTTTTATATATGTGAGATCCTGGGCTTCTGCCTCCCAGCGAGAAGGTCCCTGGTTGGATTCCCACAGGGAGGCCTTTCTGAGTGGAGTCTCCGTGTTCTCCCTGTGTCAGCGTAGGGTTCCTCAGGGTTCTCCGGGTTCCTCCCGCAGTCCGGGCTTAGTGGAGAGCCTCTATTGTGCAAATGTGTGAAGGGATGTATGACTGGTCCAGGGTGAACCCCACCTCCTGCCAAACGACGACCCCCTCATGACCCTCGTGAAGAAAATAATTGAGTGAATGAGTGACATACAAAGTGGTTGATGATGAGTTAAGATAAGCATTGCATTGCATAGGCTCACAGTGAAAACTGGACTGAGAGCAGTGAGAAGCATTTGTGAACAGCAGTATGGTTTCATGGCTGGAAAGAGTACTACAGATCCTTAAATTTGCTTTAAGAATGCTGGTAGAGAGTACAGAGAAGGTTAGCGGGCCTTTGTAGACCTAGAAAAAGCATACGAGATGGTGCAGAGAGAGGAACTAGGGTATTTCAAGAGGAGGTCTGGAGTAGCAGCGAAGTGTATTGGAATGGTGCAGGACATGTATGCTGCAGAATGCGAGACAGTGGTGAGGTGTGTTTTGGGTGTGATAGAGAAGTTCAAGGTGGAGGTGGGACTCCATCAAGGATCAGCTCTGACTCCCTTCTTGTTTGCAGTGGTAACGGACAGGCTGACAGATGAGGGTAGACAGGAATCTCCATGGACCATGATGCTTGCAGATGTGATCTGAAGTGAGAGCAGGGAGCAGGTGGAGAAACATCTCCAGAGGTGGATGCATGCTGTGGAAAGGAGAGGAATGAAGGTTAGCTACAGTGAGACAGAATACAAGTGTGAATGAGAAGGAACCCAAGTGGAACGGTGACGGTACTGGGAGCGGAGATCAAGAAGGTGGAGGGTTTCAAGTACATTTAAGGGTAAACAGTGTAGAACAATGAAGGGTGTGAAGAAGAGGTGAAGAACCACATTGAGGGATGTTGGAACTGGTGGAGAAAAGTGTCAGGAGTGATAAAAGAGTATCAGCCAGCATGAAAGGAAAGGTGTACAAGGCAGTGGTGGCAGAGATGAAGATGTGGAGGTTCTCTTTGGGAGTGACCAGGATGGAAAGGATCAGGAATGAGTCCATCAGAGGGACGGCACATGCTAGATGTTTTGGAGAGAAGGTCAGAGAAGCCAGACTGAGATGGTTGGGTCAGGATGCAGGTGGAAGGCTGTTTCAAGAAAGATGGGAAGGCAAAGACGTGTTTGTGCTTCAAGGAGAAAAAGCGGTATGTCTTTTGTGTTACGAGGCAGCGTCGGTTGTCAAAAAGTACAGTCGGCATTTTGATACCAAACGCGGAGTTAACCTTCCAGTAAAACAACAAATTGATATAAAACGATATTTTTCTTTATAGTCACTTGGACAGTTTGATCATTCATTGATGATGTAATGTGGGTGTCTTAATGTGGCTGACAAAAAAAAAAAAGATTTATGTTGTAACAGAGCAACCGGATTTGAATGAGCAATAAATTCAGAGTTGTTTAACATGAAGGAGCCGCTACATTTATTTTACACTACATCGATGTGGCACTCGATGAAAATGAGTTCGACGTAGAGGAAAACCAAAGAGAGGATTCATGGATGGAGTGAAAAACGCCATGAAGATAGTCAGTGTGAGAGGATACAGAGATAAGTTTTACATTTAGGATGTCGATTCACCGCGACGACCCTGGAAAGGAGCGTCCGAAAGAAAGGAAGAGGAAACAGTAGGTTCACTAGACTTCACAAATATGTCCTATATCACCAAAACACGAGGTCACGTGTCGTTACAATCCCGGCGAGTCCTGAACCTTCTTCCAGCGGTGTCGTTCATCCTCGCCTCTTCGCGTCTCCGTCTGCCTCGCCTTGTATTCCCCACCCGCCTCCCGCTTCACCGCCTCTCCCTCCATCTGTAAACAAAACCCAACACGCTTGGCTTCCGTCGCCGGGCTCTGCTTCCTCTGCTTCCTCTGGCCGCTCTTAAAGGCGCAGCTTCTATTTCCACCTCGCCTTTTTTTTTGGGGGGGGACTTCCCCGTGAGCAAGGAACGCCGTTTTTCCCGTCTTGCATCGGCGGTCGGGTTGGATCCCCCCCCCTTCCGTAAATCAGAAATGAAGATTTACGAAGCGTTTGCGTGTTTTACGACGCCTCGTCTCCATATTTTCCCGACGTCCGGACAGCCGAACGAGCAGTCAGGGTGATATACGGAGCGCCAAACGGAAGACGCAACCCACCCTACCGACGATAAGGCTCCGCCGACGCGACCGTGTCACCTAGCGGTCGCTACGCCGAGGCGAGGAGGGCGCAGGTGGCCCGCTTTTGTCGCCGCCGTCGGATTATTTAGAGGTTTTCGCGGACGTTATTAGTCGGCGGTAAACCAGTTCCAGCCGGCGGTTTATGGCCTAATTGCTTCCAGTCGTTCCCATTCACAGCTGTTTTTGTTTATCGCAAAAAGAGTGCGTACTGGAGTTGATTATACGTGCTGTGTGTGCATAATAATATCAACTCCTTGTGTGTGTGAGACAGGTACTGCCAGAGAAGGATTGCTTGTTTACTCAAGGCACGCCGCCGCCGCCGCCGCCGCCGCCGCGTCGACGAATATGGATTTACCACCCGAGGCGGTGCTCTTCCTCGCCCTGGTCGGTTCAACGTGAACAATCCGAATCCGATGGAGCCTTGACTCATGAGAGCATAGAAACGGTAGTTTTCCTGGAGGAGCGGCTTCACTCCGTCCGTAAAAGAAGTTTAGACATAAAGTGTTACGTTTAGCAAGGCATTGTAGCGTTAAATGTGTAGCCAGTAAGCTAAGGGATATAGAAACCAAATAATCTTCTCCTCGCTACCGGCATCTTCCTCTGAAGGTACCGTAATTTCTGGACTATAAGGCGCACCTGAATATAAGCCGCACCGCCTCAAAATAACTGAATGAATCAATGTGTACATATATAGGCCGCACTTGTCTATAGGTTGCAGGTGTCCATAGTGTAGCATGAGATGTTTACACAGAAACATTTTTTTAGCTTTTAATTAAAGACATAGAGTAAACGTTCATAAATATGAATCATAAGCTACACAAGGAAAAGTCTATCAACTCCAGCGGATTGCTATCTTGGTCTTCCTCCTGCGCATTCAAACCACTAGTCGTCTTCTTCGTCGTCGCAATTGAACGGTGTCAGAATTTTGCGGTAATTTCATCGGTCCGATGTGACGAGGCTAAATGTTTTAGCGTGAAGCTCGTTAGCCCCCAAAAATCCGTAAATTAGCCGCATCGTTGTTCGAGCCGCAGTGTTCAAAGCGTGTGAAAAAAGTAGCAGCTTATAGTTTGGAAATTATGGTAAATCAACTTTGATAAAACAAATTTTTCCTTTATCCGCATTTATTATGCATCATCATATTCTCATACATTATTTGATATTTAGAAAGAACATTTTTCTAATTTAAAAAAATAGCAAAACCAGCAGGCTAGGATGGATTAATATCGTTTCAGTGGGGAACGGGGAACCAAGATATGTCTGTCTTCATGAAATTACAGGGAATTACAATTTCTTTCCCGCCTCTTGTTTACTCACCTGCACAAGCAGGTGTGCATTATCACATTTGCGTGCACGGCCACGCGCGTTCTGCATCATTCGCCCAAACTAACTAGCCTCATTAATTACACCTTTATTATGGATTCCGCCGGCGCTCCTGGAAAGAAATGCCCCGAGGTGCGGCGGTTGGCCAGGTGTTTTCGCCTCTGCCTGACCTTTTCGGACGGGAGCTAGGTCCAGTGCCGACCATCTGCAGGATCCGGAGCCAGAGGGTTGCCTCTTGATTCTGGCGTGATATTCAGAGGGTGTACCTGACCCAAATGCAAAAACACTGTGAGGAGGTTTGGGGTTTTAAGGGGTTTATTACAACTGAAGTGAATGGATCCGGGTTGCCTCTGGGGTCGCATCACGGGAGTCTCAGGAACTTGCGAGGGAAAGGTTAGTTGTTGACTTCTGGGCTTTGGAGTGATCGGAGTCTCAGGAACTAACAAGCAAAGGCAATCAGTGTTGCTGGAGTCTCAGGAACTATCAAGGAAAGGGGATCGGAGTCATAGGAACTAACAAGGAAAGGCAATCAGTGTTGCTGGAGTCTCAGGAACTATCAAGGAAAGGGGATCGGAGTCATAGGAGTCTTAGGAACTAACAAGGAAAGGCGATTGGAGTTGTGATCGTAGTCTCAGGAACTAACAAGGAAAGGCGATCAGAGTTATGGAGGTCTCAGGAACTGACAAGGAAAGGCGATCGGAGTCGTGAGAGTCACAGGAACTAACAAGGAAAGGCGTCAGTGTTGCTGGAGTCTCAGGAACTATCAAGGAAAGGGGATTGGAGTCATGGGAGTCTCGGGAACTAACAAGGAAAGGCGATTGAAGTTGTGATCGGAGTCTCAGGAACTAACAAGGAAAGGCGATCGGAGCCGTGAGAGTCACAGGAACTAACAAGGAAAGGCGTCAGTGTTGCTGGAGTCTCAGGAACTAACAAGGAAAGGCGATCGGAGCCGTGAGAGTCACAGGAACTAACAAGGAAAGGCGTCAGTGTTGCTGGAGTCTCAGGAACTAACAAGGAAAGGCGATTGGAGTTGTGATCGGAGTCTCAGGAACTAACAACGAAAGCCGATCGGAGTCGTGAGAGTCTCAGGAACTAACAAGGAAAGGGGATCGGAGTCATGGGAGTCTCAGGAACGAGGAACTTGTGAGGAGAGGTGAGATACAGATTTCCGGACTCAGGAACAAATAGCAGAGAGTGGATCTTACTGTGGAGATGAAGATCTGCCGGGAAGGGATAAGTGGAATCCAGGAGAGGGGTCCGTATGGAGGTACCTACTCCAGGCCATCTGGCCCTGAAGGGCTGGCAGGAGGCTCCTCTTAAGCTCACCCTGACAAGGCCTGATGAGTCCACCCTCCTGCTCGGCTGCTGATGGATGAGGCTCTCTGGTGAAGAATTGCAGAGACTGATAACCCCAACAGATTACTGCGACAGGCTTTTGGCGAAGGTATTTATTTTTTTACTTCGCAAGAAAAGTCACAGTTTGGGCCCCATCTGAAGAAGCAACAGCTGGAAACCTTCACATTTCTGCTTTCCGTCATCACAGATCGCATTCCCACGTCCCGTTTTTGTCTGCTCACCTGTAACCAGCCGAAGATGCGTTCACAGACGCTGCTGCACGTGGGAAACTCCCGGCACGGAACCCTCCACGGAAAATTACCATCTTTCACTTTCAGCCCCCTCCGCCCCCCGAAATATTTTAAATGTCGCTTCATGGAGGAGAAACAGGGACCGGTGACCGTAGATCGTCCTCGGCTCGAAGAAATAAAGCATCTAATTCGAGCGGGTTCCAAAATTGCGCCCTTCATTTTTACGTCGCAGTGACATGTGGCTTCCCGGGGATGGAGGAGACTCCTCAATTAGAGTTTGCACGATAGCGAGCGGTAACGTCAAGGATGCTAAATTATAGCTGCTGAGCTAAGGCGTATTTTATCCACCTACAGAGCCTGTCCAAAATATCCCATCATGCATTTGAGTAATATATGGTTTGTTACGCTGCGAGGACATATGCGGGGGGAACGTATTTTTCAAAATAGACCTCGGGGGCAGTGGCGGTCGGAACATCCCGTCTCCCCAGATGCCCCACGGCAGCTTGTTGCCGGGATTCAAACCCGCGGTCATTGCTATACTCGAAGCATACAAGTCGGCGCCAGTGCTTTCCCAAGGCGACGAGTGGCGGCTCGGTTTCCGGCTCCGTGACAGCCGGCCCGTCGTACGTGTCACATCAGAAAGCGTCTACTACCTGGGGAACAGCGCCGCGTTATCCTTATCGGACCACTGGACTGTTAGATTGGAGGGTTATTTACTGGGCGTGTCTTTGACTGGCAAGGTTAAGTGTGAGGCCTCGCGCTCAGATACATCACTGGGATTGTTTTCCAGCCGTGACAAGGATGGCGGGTGATAAGGTTCTCCGCTCTTACTCCGGTTGTTTTCCGAAAAGCACCGGCCGCTTTCTCACCGCTGGAATTTCTATGTTTTCTGGAACGAGGCTTTTTTTCATGCTTACAGAGCAGAGGAAACCTTTGCTACTGGAAGCATTTTAGCTCCTACTCCAAGGCAGGGCTTTCCTCCACAGGAATGTGACTAAGGTGCTAAGCTACTTCTTGTACCGGATACTTCTTGCGGACCATCCCGGTCACTGATCAGCTGTTTTCTTGCGAGAAAATGGACAGAAACAGTCAGGAATGGAGTATCAAAGAGGTCGCAAGCTCTTCTGTACATCAACAATTTGGCCAGTTTGTTAGCTAACGGCTAACAGGGTTCTCCACATGCCAGAGCAGCGCAGGGTGCTAAGGTGCTAAGCTACTTCTTGTACCGGATACTTCTTGCGGACCATCCCGGTCATTGATCAGCTGTTTTCTTGCGAGAAAATGGACAGAAACAGTCAGGAATGGAGTATCAAAGAGGTCGCAAGCTCTTCTGTACATCAACAATTTGGCCAGTTTGTTAGCTAACGGCTAACAGGGTTCTCCACATGCCAGAGCAGCGCAGGGAGAAGCTACAAACGCTTCAACTGTCTGATACTCCTTGGTTATTATTCCAGCTTCCACCTCCGTGTTGCTTCCGCTGGAGGAGGCTACTTCCTGGAACGGAATTCGAGAAGCCGGACAGCACTTAGCATGCTCATGTCCGAAAGCGGCTACAGTCGTAAGCAGGGCGACACAGAGAGGATGATATTTGATGCGGGAACGCCGACCTTCACGAACGGCTTCCTGCAAGCCTTCCGCCAGCTTGCAAGCCGCGTGACATAAGGGAGAGTTAAAAGGTGAGGAGGTCGTTCGCCTGCTGCGCGCCTCCACAAATGTCTTCCTGTGTTCCCTGCCGGTTCCAGTCGGCGCAGCCCCCGCGCTACCAGACCCGAAATGAAACCACATGTTCCTGGATAGTCAACAAGTTGAGCGCGGCCCCTCTTAGAAACCCTCGCCGCCATGGGAAAGCCGCTCTGGGAAGGACGCCGACGTCCGTTGCCAAAACACAGCCCTCCACGCTGGGCCGGCGGAGGTTTTTCTCACGGGTATAGCGCTTGGAAATTGTTTTTCTTCAGCCTAGCGCTCTG
This sequence comes from Fistularia commersonii, assembly GCF_037954325.1. Lineage (NCBI taxonomy): Eukaryota > Metazoa > Chordata > Actinopteri > Syngnathiformes > Fistulariidae > Fistularia > Fistularia commersonii. The sequence continues at coordinate 2,417,554 of NC_141288.1, forward strand.
TCGGGTTCTCCGGTGAGTATTTCCTTGAAAGAAGATCGCAATTATAGCGATCTGCTCGGCGCAGATCGCGTGTTAAGGCGTTAATTAAAGTGTTACCTGGGGATACGAGAAGATAAAACTGGAGGATTTTCTTAGCAAGGTGTAGCTTCAGGACGTCACGCAATTATAAAAAAATAACCATATTTCTTTCCCCGGTTGAAAGCAGAAAATTCACATTTTAAGCAGAAGAAGTCAAATAAAATGTGGTATTGGTTGGAAAACCAACTATAAGGCTCTCAGATTGATCCTGGATCTTCACGCAGATGCCCTGGTGGTCTCCTTTAGCCCACCTGTCCGTCAGCTGGTGAACAGGATTCAAGTTTTTATTGTCATGACGCGAAGCGCAAGGAAATTTAGAGATGGCAGCTCTCAGGTTCAGTAGAATCAAAAACATTAAAAAATTAGAAAGCAGGACGCAACGCAGCAATACAACGACAGCAGCATCTCTGGGTTAGAGATACAAGGCAGAAAAAAATATGAAAAAATTGAATAAAAAAATATAAATAATAACTGGAAAAATAAATAGATAAATATTAGGAAGAAAAAAGTAAAATATAAAGAAGTAAAAAAGTGAAAAATGAAAAAAAAAAAGGTTTATTGCATTGTATAAGAATAAGAACAACTTTATTTATCCCGAAGGAAATTGTTTCAAGTAAAACATAACAATAATAAATAATCGCAGGAAATTGTATAAACAGTAAAAAAAAGGGGTGGAGAATAAGAAATACAAATAAAACTATAAAGTGTCATAGTCAAGGCTATAAAGTGTTTTAAGGTCTTAAATGCAAAGATTTGAAGATTCCCTGCAGCTGCAGGAAGAGGAATTAAGAGGAATTAAGAGGTTTTGTACTGTATGTGAGGTTCAAGCGTTCATGGTTGTGCCGACTTTAGTGCGACGACCGGCTCTCGGGTAAAAACTGTTTTTCAATCTGTTTGTTTTTGTATCGACCGTCCTGAACCTGTTGCCCTCAACAGTTGGAGAACATATTTTTTTGGGGCAATTTTTATGGTCCTCTGCAGTGCCTTCCTTTCTGCGACTGTGCTGCCGGCTAACCAAAGTGAGAGTCCACGACTCAGAACGGACTCCACCTTGCAGCGATAGGAGGACATTTAGTTGATACCGAAACAGGTTTTTGTTTCAGGATTAAATCCTGCCACTCCGTGCTACTGCTGCGCGTTTGACGGCACGAACACTTTGGGAAAGATGTAAAACGTTGGAGTGCTTTTGACACCCACATCGATATGAAGGTTCTTTTTTCCGCTTTGTCAAAAATCCGCCGTCCTCAAACATCAGAATGTCACTGTCTTTGAAATTGAGAGGAGAAGATCTCCACTTGGTACCACTTTGGAGGTCAAAGCTCTGGAAAGCATTTACTCATGATGCTAACAAGGCCATCGGGAGCAACCGGGGGTTCAAGTGTCTTGCCAAAGGACATGCAAATAAGGGGAACCCGGAATTGAATCACCAACCTTCCCGTCGGAAAGTCGCCCGCTCAACCAACTGAGCCGAAGCCGCCCCAGAAATTTGAACCGCTGGGGTCCAAAATCAAGGGAATTGTAATAGACACAGGAATTGGAGCAGTACCACCACAGAGGTCCTGGAAGGAGGGGGCAGTGTTTTCCGGTATGCTCAAGTGCAACCAGCGAAAGGAGCGGGAAAGAAGAAGTGAGATAAGAATTCTCCGTCCACATGCCGCTATTTGTTTAAGGCCCGCGCAGACCAGCGGCGTCTACTGAGCCACCTCTTTCTCAGAATGGACACCATCAACCACCGCCATGTTTGTCATTGTCAGAAAAGGGAACTTGGAAGTGAAGTCTTCACCGCCATCCAGCAGGTGTATTGTTTAATTAAGGTGGGCGGCGACTCTGGTCAACGTAAAGTACCTGTGTTTGGTAAAAGCCTTGCGGTTGCGCCCGCCGGTATGCTTCCGGTGTGACGGTTCGATGTATTGGCTTCAGCTCTGGCTTCCACCTCCGTCCTCCTCCCTCGCTCTGTCATCTTTTCCTCATGTCATCTCCTTTCGTCCGCCTTTTTGGTCATTACTTCACGCATAAGCCGAAAATGAAGCCCAGGAGCAGGAGATGGTATCGGCCGCACCGAAACACGATGATCCTTATTGACGCCAGGAGACAAAGGAGACGGGAACATGTCACCTCTTTTGCCTCGTCTTTTTCTGTCTGGTTGCATTTACACGACGCTCCTCGGGCTCCCGGCGCCGGCGGCGGGGATTAGGAGACTCGGCGTGCGGGAGGCGGCTCATCCTGCGTATCGCTACAACGGCGCTAAGGCGTCGCATGTTCAGCAAACAAATAGCCCGGCGCCGCTGCGCCGATAAGCTTCATTTCCACCCGGGTGGCCGTTTGTTCGGTCCCGTGCATACGAGTCTAGACAGCGGCGACAGCGTGTCCCCTTCCAATGATCTGTTTAGCAGAAACTAAGCTGTGTGAGATTTACATTCGGCGTGTCCTTCAGTCAAGGAAGCTGCTCCAAGAGAAGTTTACAGGTTTTTCACCTGGGCGGCGCAGCGGTTAGCGCCCACGCCTCACGGCAAGAAGCTCCCTGGCTGGATTCGGCTCTGTGTGCTCACAGTGTCTGAATGAGTTTCTTCCCAGAAGCCAAAAACATACAGGAGGTTCATAGGAGACCCCGAATTGTACGAATGAGAGGGTGATTGGTTGTATTTCTTTATAAGATGTGAATGAATGAGTGAATAATTTTCTCTATATAGCTTGCAAATGCAGGAGTAGCTGCATGTCTCACATGATGTGAATGAGTGAGTGAATTGTTGTATGTCTATATATTACAAATGAATGAATGAGTGAATAATTGTATGTCTCTATATTACAAATGAATGAATGCTGTGAATGAGAGGGTGAATATTTGTGTGTCTCTATATTACATGTGATTCAGTTTGATTCTTTATCACATGTGAATGAGTGAATCTACACTCGTCTCTACTTGATGTGAATGAGAGAGTGAATAATTGTGTCTATATGACGCGCAAACGAACGAGTAAATAGTCGCATGTCTGATATGATGTGAATGAGTGAGTGAATGGTTGCATGTCTCCTTATTACATGTGAATGAGTGAGTGAATGAATCGTTGTTTGTCTTCATCGATCCAGAGTTGACAGCTGAGTGCAGGATAAGACATGAATGAATGAATGTTCTTAACTGTTCATCCAGAATACAGAGCTGCAGATGTCTGTCATTTTAAAACAAATTCTATCCTAATCATATTTGGAGTTGAGTGTTCATAAGTGCTCGTGTGTTTACAGCTGTAAATATCAAGGTCCAGAAGCTGGTGATGATCTACCGAACATCCAGGTTTCTGCAAAAAAGCGAGCTATTTTTTATTCCCGGAGCAGAAAACAACACGGGGAAAAGCAACCCAAACCAATCCCACCCCGGAAGTCGAACCACGTCGCTTTTCAGCCAATCGGGCGGCTTCATTTGTCGTCCAGCGCCGCCTCACCTCGTGTTGCCGCTTCCCACGACCCCCTAGTGGCCGGAAAGAGTACTGCGCGTCGGCGTCACGTTCGATACCCGGTCCGATCGGCGTCCCCTCGGAATAAATTTAAAACGGGGATCGCAAAAACTTCCATCGCCTCCGATTGATCGCAGAGACTCGCTATTTAAGACCCGACGCCGAAAACAGTTCGGACGTCACCCCGTCTCGTCTGGAGGTCCGGAAAGTCCGAAATAAATCTGGACGTGAATTGCTCAAGCAGAGACTTAAAAATGGGAATTACAATTCGCCATTGTGGAGATGATGAGATGCTTCTCATTTTCCCAGACGTATCATTTCAGGCGGTGGTCGGGGCCAAGTCGTCATTGGCCGAGAGGCGGGGGTTCGGCCAATCACAGGGCGGCGTTCAGAGACGTACAACCGTTCACACGTCAAAAAACCTATTCTTTCATAACCGCCGTCATAAATGTGTTATTTTATCACATACATGCATTAAAAATGTCCTGTACACCAGTCGTCCAGGAGAACGTCCCGTCCACGTTCCCCTCCGAGCGCCGCCCGTTTTGTGCTCTGCGACTGTTATTTCCCACTCGGGTTTATTATATAATGTGGCAGTAATTGTCATTGTCAGAATTAATCACTCGCGGGCCGCCAGCCGCCCCGAGCGCCGCCGCCGCCGCCGCCGGTTCAGCTCCCGCCTCCTTCCCCGACTGTCCCGTCGAACAAAAGGAACGCACGCCGACTCACCACGGCTATTGTTTCCCAATTGCCCGTTTCACATTTCATCCGGGTGGATTCAATGCTGTCCTTTTAGAAAGAATTTATTGTATTTTTCGTTTTTTTTTTTGTTTTTTTTTTCCTCATTTTCTTGGGGGGGGCGAAGGGTAATTCGTGGGATTAGGTTTTCAGTCTGAAAACTGGATCAAACGCACGGTTTAGCACAAATGACGCAAGTGGCGATTTGTGAACAAAAACATGCGAGTGTGTGTGTGTGTGTGTGTGTTAGCTGTTTAGAACCCCCTCCGAAAAAAGTAAATAAACCCACGCGCAACAAAAGGACCTCCTGAAATTCCAAATTCAGCTTCCCTTTATTTTAAACGAATTAATGAATATTTATATTTAAATATCCTCTGCCAGTTGTTTTTATTTCACGGTAAATTCTCACTGCATTTTTTGACAACATGCAACATTTGACAACATTTATAGTGTTTGGCTGTTTTCTAGCACAATATTTTGCTACTGTTAAGTTTGCTGTAATTGTTTTGAAACACTTATGCAGTTCATTGCATGCATACATTATATATATATGCATATATATGTATACATATGCGTATCTATGTATATACATATGTGTATAGATACGTATGTGTATATAAAACGCAAAACGATTGAAAATATAGGAGCAGACAGCACGATAGCAGGTCAGTGTGGATGTTGAGAAAGCAAGGCAAATTAAAAAAAAACAATAATACAGTAATAATATTAATTCATTCATTTATAGTCTATACTTTGCTTATAGTTTAATAGTCTGCTAATAGTCTATACCTAGGCTGAAATTTGGCCAAGAGGTCGGGAGAGAACCGTCCCCCCTCATCCATTCATTCATTCATCATATAGAGACGAACCAGATGTGCAATCATTCACCCTTTCATTCACTCATCCGTGCAACCTCTCATTCATTCATGATATCATGACATTAAAACTACATATGCAACCATTCACCCTCTCATTCACTCATCACTTAGAGTTACAACATTCACCCTTTCATTTACACCTTTGAAAGACAGACAACATTCAGCCCTCATTCATTCATTCATTCATCATATAGGTTTTCAACATTCACCCTCTCATTCATTCATTCAGAGTTACAAAATTCACCCTCTCATTTATTCATTCATTTGTTCGTTCATTCATTCATTCATCACAACCATCAACTTCTCATTCATTCATTCATTCATTCATCATATAGAGTTACAACATTCACCCTCATTCATTCATTCATCATATAGGTTTTCAACATTGACCCTCTCACTCATTCATTCATTCATTCATCACTTAGAGTTACAACATTCACCCTTTCATTTACACCTTTGAAAGAGACAACCATTCAGCCCTCATTCATTCATTCATTCATTCATTCATTCATCATATAGGTTTTCAACATTCACCCTCTCATTCATTCATTCATTCATTCAGAGTTACAAAATTCACCCTCTCATTTATTCATTCATTTGTTCGTTCATTCATTCATTCATCACAACCATCAACTTCTCATTCATTCATTCATTCATTCATCATATAGAGTTACAACATTCACCCTCATTCATTCATTCATCATATAGGTTTTCAACATTGACCCTCTCATTCATTCATTCATTCTTTCATCACTTAGAGTTACAACATTCACCCTTTCATTTACACCTTTGAAAGACAGACAACCATTCAGCCCTCATTCATTCATTCATTCATTCATTCATCATATAGGTTTTCAACATTCACCCTCTCATTCATTCATTCATTCATACAGAGTTACAAAATTCACCCTCTCATTTATTCATTCATTTGTTCGTTCATTCATTCATTCATCACAACCATCAACTTCTCATTCATTCATTCATTCATCATATAGTTACAACATTCACCCTCATTCATTCATTCATCATATAGGTTTTCAACATTGACCCTCTCACTCATTCATTCATTCATTCATTCATCATATAGAGTTACAAAATTCTCCCTCTCATTCATTCATTCATTTGTTTGTTCATTCATTCATTCATGATATAGATTTACAACCATCAACTTCTCATTCATCCATCCATTCATTCATTCATTCATCATATAGCTTTTCAACATTGACCCTCTCATTCATTCATTCATTCATCATATAGAGTTACAAAATTCTCCCTCTCATTTATTCATTCATTTGTTCGTTCATTCATTCATTCATTCATCATATAGTTACAAAATTCTCCCTCTCATTTATTCATTCATTTGTTCGTTCATTCATTCATTCATCATATAGATTTACAACCATCAACTTCTCATTCATTCATCCATTCATCTATTCATTTGTTCATTCCTTCATTCATCATATAGAGTTACAACCTTCACCCTTTCATTCTCCCAGAGACGGCTCATCCTCGGTCTTACGGAGCCACCGGACCGTCAGTGACTCTGGTGAACTGGACTGTATGTGAGGAGCAGGATTCTGTGACGGCGTCTCCGAGGTGTGCGGTCGCTCCTCTCGGCCTCTCAGAACTCCACCGCCGGCAAAGATCCCGGCGGCAAACGCTGAGCGAGCGCGAGATGACTGCGCTTCCCCTGCCGTGGAGCTGCACTCCGCCATGAATGCAGGCGCCTGCAGCCGATTGGCTGAACATACCGAGGATGGTGGTTTTTTTTTTCTCCACCCTCCATCTCTGGATCACGTGGATGAGTTTCTACGAGTGTGTGTGTGTGTGTTCATATAGGGGCTCCTTCACTTTGCTGTTCTTCCATATGGTATCTCCTCTTGATCTCCTCCGCTAGCTGCCGGGGACGAGAATGAGCGCGGCGAGTGGATCGAGCGGGAGAGTTGGCGGCTCAAGAGGGGGGGTTGGGTGTTTGAGAATTCCATCGCGAGAGGCGGATCTGAGGCGGGGAGACCAGGGAATAAAACAGCCGCTAACCTTGTAGCCTCGGCGTTGTTTCGTAAACGAACAAACGTGACTTCGATCTGTGAGACGTAAATTCGTCCGTCGCGCAACCCTCGGACGAACACGTGTTGTGAAGATCACGGGTGCGCTTCTGCGACGTGTTCGAGCGCCGAAGACGTCCTCGTGTTGAGTAAAAGTGACAATTATCTGTTCAAGTCCAGTTGCAAGAAGTAGCGCGAGTCATATGACCACTCGCTCACACCTCTGGACAATTTTGGGTGCCGGATGAACCCCCATGGTCTTGGACTGTGGGGGAGAACTTGGAGGAAACTCAGAAACTGGGAGAACCTGGAGACCCTGCACACCTTCTTCCTGTGAGGCGCAAGTGGTAACTGCAGTTCTAAAGGGCCACTAAAAGAAAACCCTACCCCAGGACTTGTATGCTGCAATAGATAAGGTCTTCAGTTTTGCTTTGAGGACCTGCCTGATGTCAGGAAGTACCACGCTCCACAATTGTGGGCCTCTTGCCATCAGTCTCTTGTTGGACCTTGGGGTCACGAAAGACTGGAACCCTTGGAGCGAAGGGCACATCCAATCACGTACGACTTCACCGAGTCAGATAGGTCAGATGGTGCAACCCCGTCGGGCGAACAGGAAGTCAGCCGAGCCGTGCTGGCGCCGGAATCATGTGTTCAAACGGACTTCCTGGATGGTTTCCAGGCCTTGGCCACCCTTCTTAGGCCACCAGGATAGGAGGCCATTAGGATAATGCTATCAGCTCAATTTGAAAAGCAAATGCGCCGCTGGCATGCCAAAGAGCTGAGACCCTTCATCCGTAGTCTTGCTTTTCTATTGGAAAGACACTGAATTTCCCATAAAGATGGTGCCCTTGCAAATTCCCCAGAAGCACTTGAAGACACTGTGCACACAAACCCGTAGATGAGCATACACACATTTAATTGGTTGATGTTACATCTCCCCCGGCCGATTATCCATCATGTCTTTCTCACCGGTCACCACCCCATTGCTCAGTCCGCCGGCCATTATAGGTCTGTCAGCAACTGGGGGGGCGTCTCCGGCCCCCCGAGGGCCCGGCCTCAGTGTGTTAGCGGCTAGAACGCCCGGGAGAACCGCCTCTTCTAGAGATGAGAACCTCCCAAGTTCATAATAACCTCCGAAACACAAGCTCCTCTTCACAGGAGGAAGGTTCATTTTGTCAGGGATCCCAAACCCGATGCTGTGCAGGGTTGAAAACTGCTTCAAGGGGATGTAAACAACATTAACCGAAGCGGTGAGCTCATTCGGACGTGGACTGACATGCTAACGCCGTAGAAATATAAGCAGCTAGATGGTATTTCAAGATGGTCCAGACATTGAGGAAGAAATATGCAGCGGTTAGCGCTTCTGCATCACAGCAAGAAGGTCTCGGGTTGGATCCCGTCGGTCTGTCTTTGTGGAGTTTGCATGTTCTCTCCGGGTTCAGTGGAGAATTACATTGTTCGGGTGCGTAAATGAGACGCTCAACGGTTGCGTATGTAGGCTACAGATGGATTAGCTATGCGGCATCCATCCTTATTCTGTTTGAACCTTGTACGTGGATCAATTGGTACCGGGCCGCGCGAGAAATGATCACTTATTTCCGTTGGATTTATTATCTGAGTCCGAAGAATCTTTATTTTGAAAAATCTTTTATTTTGACCGGAATCTCTCAGTTACATCTCGGTCACTTGAACGGCAAAAATGTAACCCACAAGCTAGCAAAATGAGTAAAAAACAGAATGTGTCGTGAAGAGACGGAGGAAGAGCCTACAACTTCTGAGAAAAAGAAAGATTTTAACAGACAATACCGGGAGTTTTACTTGAAATGTGGATTTATCGTAGCAGGTGATTCCCACAGACCGAGCCGCTCTGCATAATATGCGTCAATAAAGCCTTCATTATACTCATGCTATGTTGCTGCCGCAATGTTACGAGGAAGCTGCTAATATACTTGCATACGAGTACACGGTGGATTCACGATTATTATTATAGTCGCCATATAAACAACCTCAAGTCGTGTGTCACATGACGTCAGAATGGCTGCATGTGGTCCTGGTTGAACCCCAACTCTTGGCCAATGGCATCTTGAATAGCACCCCCATGACCCAGGAGAAGCAGTATAGATGACCAATGAATGAATGAATTATTCAAGAAAATATAAACAGCCTGGTTTCGTTCAGAGCTAGCCTCAAATTTACCAGAAATCATTGTAATAGTGCAACAGAAACAGAAATGTACCGTAACTTCCTGACTATTAGGCGCACCTGAATATAAGCCGCACCAGCTAAAAGTAACCTTTAACTTAAATTGAATACATCCACAAATACGTACTGGTACAATGTTTTTTTTTTTTTTTCTGAACAGTGCCTTTAACACGGCTGTTGAAGACGATTAATAATAAATGATACAAGGAAAATTCCATCCATCCGTACATTCTCTATCCCCGCTTTGTCCTACTCCATTAAAATCATTAAAATCGTCTTCTTCAGTCCGGGAATTGAACGGCCTGAGAATTTCACGGTCATTTCATCGGTCCGATGTGCTAAACGCTTCGGCGGCGTGAAGCTTGTTAGCACCAAAAAAAAAAATCCATCAATTAGCCGCGTCGTTGTTTTTTAAGCCGCGGTGTTCGAAGCGTGCGGAAAAAGTCACGGCTTATAATCCGGAAATTAGGGTAAACAAACACGTCTTCGTTTTGAGGCGGTTTTAAGAAAACGAACGTCGGTCTTTTTCTTTTCTGCCGGAACGGAAGCCGAGGAGCTCAATCAGCGGGGGCGACGGTGCAGAAGACGAGAAAGAGAAAAGCCCGGAGGCTTTCGGGGAAAACATCCTGGTTTCGGTCGTCAGTCGTCTCGCGCTCACACGGGAGGCGATAGATTTCCCCTGACGGCTCCCGCGAAAAAAAAACCTGACACACTTTTCGAAAATTGCACTGATAGACGGATGTTAGCGGGGCGAGGCGTCCGAGGCCGAATTTCACCTCTCGGCGGCGTCCCGGTAAATAAACCCCGCCGCTTTTCCGCGCTGGTGAAACCTTCACCTCTGTTTACCCTCCAAATAACCACCCGTTAAAACATACCGTATTTTCCGGACTATAAGTCGCGTTTTTTTTCATAGTTTAGTGGGGGGTGCGACTTATACTCTGAAACGACTTATGTGTGAAATTTTTAACACATTATTACCGGTACCGGTATATCATTTCACATGTTATTTTCACATTGAACCGCAAGAGGGCGCTTTAGGCCTGTGATGATAATTTCAACATTAGCGAAGAACTTAACAAAAACGGCACCGAAAAGGAAACCGTATTCTGCCGATTACAAGCTGCGAGTAGTAAAATATGCAGCCGAAAACAGTAATCGAGCCGCAGAGAGAAAGTTCGGAGTTAGCGAGAAGCTTGTAAGAGACGGGCGAAAAGCGGAGGTAACTCGAACTGAAATGAAGACAACAAAAAAAGCCAATCGCGGGCTAAAAGCTAATCGCGGGCTAAAAGCTAGGCGGCCACAGCTAGAGGAACGAATGCGCCGTGCAACTTTGGTGGAAGTTATCGAATAGATCGAAAAAGCGTGGGCTTCGGTGACGACCGAAACCGTTCTGGCAGGATTCAGAAAGGCTGGAATAGTTGGAACCGGAAGTGACGATGAGTCTGACGGAAGTGACGTAGAAGAGGAAGCGCCGCATCTTCTACCTCCGGAGTTGATGAGAAGTGACACCGAGGATGAAGATTTCATGGGATTTTAGTTAGCGGGTATTTGGAGTGACACGGATGGTTTTGGTAAACTTCTTATCATGTTATTTATGCTAGAATTATCGGAATAACTGTTAGTATGTTATGTTAACATACCACGCACTTTCTCAGTTGTGTCATGTAATGTAAGCATATCGTTCAGCCTGTTGTTGCCTCTATTCTATTTTTATTTTAAATTGCTCGTCATTAAAATTTTAAATGACATGTCTGTTCTTGTTGTATTTTATTAAATAACCCCCCCAAAATGCGACTTGTACTCCAGTGCGACTTATGTATGTTTTTTTCGTTCTTTATTATGCATTTTTGGCCGGTGCGACGTATAATCCGGAGCGACGTGTAGTCCGAAAAATACGGTATTGCTTTCCCCATCGCTCCTACGATGCTCGATCTTCTCCGATCTTTCCTCTTCCTGGGATTTCTACATCTTGGGCGACCCTTGGGAATAACCATGCGTGTTTTCTCCGCAGAACCACGAGAGGGAAACGGCGCTGCACTGCGCCGCCCAGTACGGACACTCGGAGGTGGTGTCGGTGCTTCTTCAGGAGCTGACGGACCCGGCCATGAGAAACAGCCGACAGGAAACCCCGCTGGACCTGGCGGCGCTGTACGGACGGCTGCAGGTCAGTTTCCAGTACCGTGCGAGGGAGGATTTAAGAAAATCGCTGGCCCTCCCGGAGGCCCCGCGGGTTCAAACCGGGACTCCCAGGCCTTTCATTTTGCGGTCTTTAATGGAGCGTACCTTCGGTCCGGCCAGGGATGTCAAACGGAGCGCGCAACCCAGCTGTTGATCGGTGGATCCAAGCCGGCGGCCTCTGCAGGCTTGGCTCTCGACGCTTCGCTCAGCTGGAGGCTGAGCACCTTCCCGCAGACTTCGGGACCAAAATTGAGTGGAAACAGTTACACGGTTTAAAGAAGAGTCCGGGGAGCCGATCCGACCGCTTTCGGGTGGTCCTTCACATCGCCTCATAGGTTCTGCCCCCTGGAAACAATGTCGTGGCAACATGTGGATTATAGGACGGCTCAGGCAACGTCGGCGAGGAGAAGCTCTTCAACGGCTGCGGATATTTGTTGGGCTTACAAAGTGATTCACCATGTGTCCGGTTCGCGTCCTCCAGCTCGATCAGTTGGAGGCTTTCGAACAGAACGCGGTTGTAAGAATTGTCCGGCTTGAATTTCGTTCCAGGAGGTCGCCTCCTCCAGAGGAACCCTTTCAGTTGTGCATTCCCGCAAGCGCCACGCTCAAGAACCAACCACCAAGAAGAAGAAGAAGAAGAAGAAGCAGGAGATTAGCTATGAGCTACAATCTGGTACAAACATCTCTGCCTCTGTGCTTAATTTAATGGCACGCTATCCTAATAAACTTCTAAACAAATAAACAAACAAGCAGAAGAAGAGGAAGTTGACACTGACAGTACAGAGCTGGTAGCTGCCACCGCATTCATGGAATAATAGCAATGGACTCTCAGATGTGAGGTGTTTGTATCTTCTCATCATTAGCTGTTAGCTAACGTTGCACTTACTTTGGAGAAAATGTTGATGTTCCTTTGCGAGCCCCGGAAACCCTTCGGTGAGGTAGCGGGCCAGAAGAGCTCGGACCTCTTGGACACTCCATCTCTCTCTGGTTCTGTCCTTGTTGTCCCAAGAAAACAACTGAGATGTGACCAGAAGAGCTTTTAAAAATGATGCTCCGCAGTCAGCAAGAAGTATCTGGCTTATGAGTCCCATGAATCACAGAGTACCTACGTCACATGAGTTCCTATGGAACTGTAAAAAGAGCCTGCCTCGGAGTCGGAGCTAAAATAGAACCGAGGTCCTCTACTGTCCAAGTGCACAGAGAAACAGTCCAGTTCCTGAAATGGCTCTCGGAAGAAGTTCTTACAGTGCGAAAGAGGCTAATGAGTATCCGGTGAGATTCCCCGCAGAACAACGCCAAGACATTCAGCTGGCTCAGCTGATTCGCCGGCAGCTCCTCGCAGAGCCTCTGCCTCCACAGTCCGAACAAGCCCGGCCCCCTCCTGCTTCTCACCACTGCAAGCGTGACTCGGCACCTTTTGGACTCCGCGGCACAAAAGTTGCGTTTCCCGTCGCGCGGCTCGAAGATGCAAATATCTCTCCGGGCGAAATGGATCGACCGACGGAGATGCGGCCGAATTTCATGAGCCGTATTTTTGCCGATTCATCGCCATCGAGGTCATCGGATGCCGTTGATGCTAGCTCGGTGTTCGGTTTACTCGACCAATTCACCCGTTCTCTGCGTACCGCAGGTGACGGGATGGCCTCCAAGCACCCGTCCTGGGGCGGATCTAGGATGGTGGAACACAAGCTGGTGTTGGACAGTGGACCACCTGTCCGGTCCACTACCGACTGTAATTTCCCCTTACAGGACACCAGAGGACTCCTGCCAAATAAAGGCCTATTGAATCTGTTCTCTTTTATTTTACAACAATTCATGTCACTTAGAAGCGTCGGGCGTCTCCATCTGGACCCTCCCCTGGACGGCGATGGAGAGTCGGCACGCCGACAGCCTGCATCGGCGCCGCTCGTATTTGCCGTGGATTTCCACACGTCGAAACGCGATTCCGCTATTTCCGTCTCGGAGGCGTGGGTTGCGCCGAATATCCACCCACGCCGATGTTCTGACGCAATCACGCGCCCTCTCAGCCGAGGCGGCGAGTAACCGCGGTCGAACCGCGCAGGTTTGTCTGAGAGCGGATGAATAATTTATGAAAGCGGCATGGCATCCCCTCCGCCCCCCTTCGGCACGGTAATGAATGGAGTTCCCTGTGGTGGAAGCCGCCGCCGCCGCCGCCGCCGCCGCTGCTGCTGCTGCACAGGGATGTAACTAAGACAGGGTTAAAAGTTTACGACATGGAGATTTCCCTGTTGATGCCGTCCGCTTGCCTTTTAAAAGGAACCGCCGTCGTAGATCGAGACGAGTTCTGAATTTCTTTCGTAAGTTTGGAGGTGCCGACCGAGTCCCCTTCCTGACGGTGGACCAACTAGCCGGAGTAAACAAATGGTTACGTCTGCCCGAGCTGGCGATGGTTATCAAGCCATCGCTGCTGTTTGCTGGTTAGCGTTAGCTCGAAACCTCCATCTGCAACAACAAGAGGTGACCAGGATTGTTGAGGTGGACATACCTTCTTCTTCTTCTTCTTCTCCTTCTGGCTGCACCCTTGAGGGGCTACAGCCAATCACCGGCCTCCGTCTAACCCAGGGGTCGGCAACCCGTAACACCCAAAGAGCCATTTGGACCCGGTTTCCTCGGAAAAGAAAACACGGGGAGCCGCAATTACTTTTTGACGTCTAAATCAAAGGCACCGCTGTATATATTGCTTTTTGTTACCTTTACACTTTGTATAAATAAGTGTGTAGTGTGTTGCTTCTGAAATTCACAAAGTATTACAGAGAAAATTAAATTTTATTTATGTAATGAACTCATTTTGAGCTTTGGGCTTTCAGAGCGTGTAGCGGAGCCTTGACCTGAATTTCAAAAATAAATCGGGAAAAAAATCACCGTGTCAGTAAACAATAAAAAATAATTATTTGCAAAATATCTTCATAAATATTCATTTTACCTGGTTTATGGGACTTCTGCTCCTGAACTTCTGCGCACAGCATCTGCAAATCGGGACTTTACCGGCCGGCGGGTATACCGGCTTCCGCGAGTGTGACGTTATTTTGAGCGGCGAAAAATAATAAACATAATTTTATCTAATATTTCAAGATCACAATAATCTCCCAACTTAGAACTAAAAGTTAAAAAAAAGGAATTAACACAAATGAAATACACAAATACCAAGCCACTCGGAGCCGCAGTGTAAAGACGAAAGAGCCGCAGGTTGCTAACCCCTGGGCTAATCCTCTGCATCCTCTTCTCTCATGCATGCTAACTTCCTGTCCCTCCGTCCATAAACCTCCTCTCTGGTTCTCCAACCTTCTTCACCATCCCTCCTCTGTCCACGTCCAAACCATCACAGACTTTATCTCCAGAACATCTAAACCATACAACATCATCAGCATAGAAGCAGAGTATTTTAAAGTGCAGTAGTGAAAGAACGCAATCCAAGAAAGGACCGTGAACATGCTATCCACTGTTAGCAATGTTACCCTAGCGTCCCACAGATGGACTAATTCCTGATCCTCTCCGCCCTCTTTTACCGAGGAGGAACCTCTGCATCTTCACCTCTGAGGCCTTCAGCTCTACCTCCCGCCTTCAGCTCCTTCAAATCACAAACGGAAATGTCAGAAGTTTAACCGTCGTCCCAGCCGGCGTTGGGAAATCCGAAGTGTCATTTCTTCAAGTGCCATTTTGGACAAAGAGAACGTGCGATCTCCTCTCCCCGGCTTTCAGAAGGCACCTGAACTTTTCATACCCGTAATCCCCATCGTCCGGCAAGAGTCCAAGGAAGGGAAAACACAGATCGCTTCCAGGCGGAATATCAATTTTTCGCTTTTTCAATTCGTATGCTATCCGACGCGGCTAACGCTATGAACTGGATCCGCGCCTTGGCCGCTCTGCGGTCCCGAGTCCCGGCCAAAGGGATCGGCCTCGCTGCCAAGAGCTGGGCTGCAGCGCCTCTTTCTGCAGCTTCGGAGGGCCGGGGGGGGTTGGCTCTCTTTGTTATGGACGTTTTCTTTTTGGCAGATTAATCCGTAAAACCCGTCCCGCGCAACATTTTGGTACAAAACGATTGTTCTCCGCCGCGTGCTGTCAAAAATGAGTGAAAGCTCGCCCGCCCCCTTTTCCAAAGAGGGCGGTTACAGGAGGTCCTTGACTTCTGTGAGGAATTAGCCGGCCGATGTTCGGCGGTGTTTCGCCCTTTTCCTGTTTTTTATTCTGTTTCATTTCCGTGAAGATGGCTTTCCCTTTCTTCAAAGAGTCTAACTTACGCTCGGGAGCCATAACGAAGGGCAAAAACTTTCCCAAACAGCAACAGAAACAGAAAGGAAAGCACAACGGGCGAATGTAAACGTAGCTGTACGGCGGCGCGTGATGATCTTCTGCATTCTTACCAAATTTAAGGGAAAATCGTCGGTAAACCGATGACTTCCTGTGCGTCCGATGTTGGGGAGCAGTCCCAGCGCTTGATTTTTATGCAGAAAAAATTGAACAAAATGAAAATTGCAAATTGAATATTTCATTTTTTGGGCATTTTATGTCAACTTTAAAAGAATGTATGACCATATATATATTATGCACCGACGTTACTTTGTATGCAATCATCCTCAAAAAATTAAACAAAAAGGAAAAAAAGGAGTTTCTAAATTCAATATTGATTGAAAATACGGGTGAAAAAGCAAAATGGGCCATAAAGTGCCCAGATCTGTGCAAGTGGTACCTCATTTTCTGACTTGTTTTAACTAAAATGTAAGTCGCCAAAGGGGAACTTCAACATTTGGAGGGTTTGCGCCGACTTTGTGTCCTCGTATCTTTGGACCCTTCGGTTGTTTTCAAGTGAGTTTCCTCTCTTTCCCTGGGCAGGTGGTGCAGATGTTGGTGAGCGCTCACCCGAACCTGATGTCCAGCTACACCCGCCTGCACACCCCGCTCCACCTGGCCGCCCGCAACGGCCACCTCAGCACCGTCCAGACCCTGCTGGAGGCCGGCATGGACGTCAACTGCGCGGTAAGAACGAAACAAAAAACAAGCTCGCCGCCATCTCTGCCCTGGTGAAGAGCCGGGACGATGGCGTTAAACTTAAATCTGTATTCTTATAAAACACAACAACACCTCCGGGTGCTACTTCTGATTCAAAGAAGAAGGATTTAGTTCAAATACCAAAATTTGTCGGCACGGCGGCGCAGTGGTTAGCGCTTTTTTAGCACGAAAAGACAGTTCCTGGTTGGATACCCACAGGGGGGAGTTTCTGTGTGGAGTGTACATGTTCTCCTGTGTCTACATGGGGTTCCTCAGGGTTCCTCCCACCGTCCAAACACGTGCAGGAGGTTCGGTGGAGACCCAGATGTGTGAACGAGAGGGTTGGGAGCGCAAGTTTGCAAGGTCGCTCGGCGCCGAGGAGTCGGACGGCTCCGGTTGCTCTTCTCCTCTGGGTATTGCAGGCGAGGCAACGGAGTCTGGGACCAGAGGGGATCGGGTGTAAGATGCAAGACTGATCTGCAAGGATCTTTTTGGCTGTTTTTAATATTTGAGTGTTGTTAAAGTGTCCCCACGCGACTCCCCTTCTCATGTCCCTACATGGCTCCCGGTAGCCGCCAGCATCAAGTTCAAGACCCCGGTGCTCGCCTAGCGGGCAGTAAACGGGACTCCAGGGTCGAGCTACATGTCCCTACCCTTTGCCTCCGATCTGCCACCAAAAAGGTCCGAACCGCGGGGTCGCTGCCCATCTTTCGCCGCGAGCTGAAAACATACCTCTTCACCGAGCAATACCCTACTAATCGCAATTAGCCGATTGGTAGGCTAAAAACAAACAAATGAATGTATGTATATATACTGCTCAAAAAAATAAAGGGAACACTTGAACAACACAATGTAACTCCAAGTCAATCGCACTTGTGTGAAATCATAGTGTCCACTCAGGAAGCAACACAGATTCATGTTGACTTGTTTTAAGGACATTACATCAAAGTTGGATCAGCCTGGAGTTTGTTTTTACACTTTCATTTTGAGTGCGATTCCTA
Source organism: Fistularia commersonii (assembly GCF_037954325.1). Lineage (NCBI taxonomy): Eukaryota > Metazoa > Chordata > Actinopteri > Syngnathiformes > Fistulariidae > Fistularia > Fistularia commersonii. The sequence goes on from NC_141288.1 coordinate 2,435,130, forward strand.
ATCCAGACCTCCATGGGTTGATACAATTGATTTCCATTGATCATTTTTGTGTGATTTTGTCGTCAGCACATTCAACTGTGTAAAGAGCAAAGTATTTCATAAGAATATTTCATTCATTTAGATCTAGGAGATGTTTTTTAAGTGTTCCCTTTATTTGTTTTGAGCAGTGTATATGGTTCTGAGACGGCTATCTGTTTGAGTGGTCACTTCTGACTTCCGACTGCTGGTGCTTCGGAGACTGAATTGCACTTTTTGTATTCTTTGGATGAAAGCGTCTGCCAAATGAATGTAATGTGAAAGCAGGTGAGAGGTCTGAGGGGCCAATTATTTCGGAGCAGACCAAGGCTTTGCGCTCCAGGGCGTTCCTGTCTTGTTGGGTAATGGAGTGGAACCAGCAGGTGAAGGAGAAGGTCAGTACGTTCTGGATGAACGTGGTTAGGATCGCGCCGCTAACCTCAAATGACCTCGACTTCCCGAGCAGGCACTGCCCTTGTTGACATTTCCCGATGATCTCCTCAGTGTTAGAGGAGAACCTCAGGAGGTTGTGGAAGACCAGGTATCGGTACTCCTTCACCGTTTCCACCGGGGAATGCTTACATTCAGGTTCAGACAGGAAGCTTCGCACCAGAACGCAAAGTCCTGGAGGGCCGGGACCGGACAGAAGGGACGGGTAGATAGTGTCCGAGTCGAGGAAACCAGGAAAAGCAACCGGCGGTTCATCCGAGGCATCGCCCCGCCCTCCCTCGGAGCTGCTCTGCCGTTCTGGACGTGTTAAACGGTAAATGGAGTGCATTTATCCCGCACTCTACCAGTCAACAGGCCACTCAGCGCACTTTTACACTGTCGCCTTCACCCATTCACACAGGCGCCAAGTGCATTCACACATTCGTGCGCTGATGGGCCGGCGTCGCGACCGCTCACCGGCTCTTCTTCTTTTTGTTCTGCTGTTGCTCAAGGACACTCGTCCCTTTACCCATGCATGCGAAACCCATCAGTGCCTTATTTTGGTTTGTCCTTTTTTTTGTTTTTTTGGCTTGGGGATGCCAAACCCTGCATATTGAGAAACAGCAGCAGCAGCCTGGAAGCTGTGACACACACACACACACACACACACACACACACATACACACACTGTCACGCAACCCAGGAAATACAAGTCCTGCTCCAGCCGACTCTTGTTAAAGGGACCCGGGGGGTTGAATATCAGATTATTGACCTGTTTGCCTGGAGTTGTGATGTTTCTTGAGAGGACCGGCGTTATTTTCCTCCTCGGCGGTTTCAAAGCAAAGATTTCAAAAAATATCACTTTGTCGGCCGAGAACCGCCATTTTTAAACGTAGTCCATTGGACTACAAAGTAGAGCAAGACACTGAACCCCTAACCGCTCATAGTCCGACCATGACTTTCCCAATTTCCCCACGAAGGAGGGATTAATAAACGATTAAATTAATTATAAGTACGTTTTGAAGTATCGGATCAACTGGTCCAGAATGAACGAACGAATCCATCAAGCGGCTGCTAAAAAAAGCACAAATCGAGATGCGACCACCTTGTACTCCGGATTTCCCCCCTTCTTTATTTGCTCGAACGGGACGCAATTCAGCTCCGGTGCAAACGTTTCCCGAGAGTGTGTGTGTGTGTGTGTGTGTGTGTGTGTGTGTGCAGGGCTTCCGTGGTGTGATGGCAGGGAGGGATGAATAATTGATCGGGGGAAGGAGTGAGAGCAACAGCAGGGGGAGGACAGGGTGTTCCTTCGAGGCCGTGGCTTCCTTCGCAGCCTTCCTTCACGGGCATTCTGTCTCTCTCCTGGCGCTGCGTTGCCACGGCAATACGACAACACGCCGCCGTCGCCTTTTCCGGAGGCCTTTTGTTGCCGAGCCAGACTTTTGTGCGACCGCGTCACGAGAACGACAAATTCGAAAACGACCCGCCGCCCTACATCCGGTCCTTCCGACGACGGAAATGCTAATTATGCTACTTCCCCCCCCTCCATCTCCCTGCGTGGCTAATTATGCTAGTTCGAAAAGGTCCTGAAGCCGGCGCCGATGCCAGAAGAGCCTCGGAGGAGGAAATTCTATTTCGGTGTCATGGCAGGAGTCTGCAAGTCACGGCCGTGTTACGCAAGGCTCCGCTTTGAGCTAAATGCTAACGTCATGCTAAGTGGACGTCGCTGTGCTTGATTGCCAGAAGCGTCGTCCAAGGAAAATAAAAACAAGGGAGGATAAGAACAAGACCGGGCCAAAGATCTCCCACTTCTACAGACACAATATTTGCCGTGTTTACCTTTTTAACAGGGTTTGACTATTTCTGGTGGAGCAAAAGTGCAACATGGGGATCCTGTCGTCGTGTCCCGTTCATACCGTTCACAACGAGGACGATGCCTTTGTTTACATTTGCCAGTTGTCGGCCATATTGGATTGTGCTACATCCACTTTCTTTGGTTTTTCGCCCTTCAATCATGGCTCCCGAGTGTAAGTCTGACTTCTCTGACGGCTTGGAAGAGAAGAAATCCAGCTCCGTGGAGAATAAAACGCTGTTAGCATAGCACTGCACGCCGGTTGTGACTCACGGCGAAAAATCGCGTTATGGTGATTCAGGCCAATCGTACAGCGAGGTGATTAGTGCCATAAGAACAATAATTAATTATTCCTCTTATTTATCCAACAGGAGTCTGAACAATCTTTATTTTGAAAAATACCTGGATTCTCTTGAACCCGCAAGCTAGCAAAATGAGTAAAAAACAGACGTCTTTGGAAAGTTTCTTTTCAAAGGGGAAAAGGTCCAGAGAAGAGACGGAAGAGCGTCTAACTTCCAAGAAAATGAAAGCTTTTACTTGAAATACAGTGATTCCTCCAGACCGAGCGCTTTGCATAATATGCGGCGACCAACTCTAATGAGCCAGTGAAGCCTTCGATATACTCATGCTAACTCGTGTTACAAGGAAGCTAGTAGAGTTGCATATGGGTGCACATTTATTATTATATTTGCTATATAAACAGTAAAATTGTCAAGCGTTGACTGATCCGCGGTGATGAAAAGGTTGGGGAAACTGCTCTAAACCAGGGTTTCCCAACCTTTTTTGAGCCACGGCACATATTTTACATCAGAAAAATCACACGGCACAAATAAATATCTCAAAAGCATTTTTTAACGAGTTAGAATGAAATTATACTCTCAATTTACTTAGCGTGAAATCTAATATATATATAATATCTGTAGATTTGTCAAGTTGCAATGCAAGTTTCCCACTGATGTGCAACTTTTCCAGAACACTTTTTTTTTGCAATGTCCAAAGACATGTCATCAATATGTCTGAAAATGGTATTATTTGAGAGAACTCTATTTCTTTATCAACTCCAGAGCCGAGCTTTTCTTCTACAATGATTTTGCCGGCAGGTCGTATTAATGTTTTGCTGTTTGGATTTAGAGACGAGTTCAGCAACTTTATAGCAGCTTTCACTGCTTTCTCACTCGTCTTGGTCGTTTTCAACAACGCTGCCTGTTTGTTTACGCAGATACAAGTACTTTTTATTTTAAAAATGTATCACTCTGATACACAGATGAACAGATTAATTCACTACCCGTTGCCATGGAACGGACACGCTGCCCACATAGACATAGGAAGACACATTATTTGCGCTGGATAAATAATTTTCGGACCAATCAGGTGAAAGTGGGCATTTTTCCACGGCACACCTGGGAAACAACACCACCTCCAATCTGGAGTGAGGGATAAACGTCGTAGATAATGAATGATTTCGGTTTGGATCACCTAGCGAGGCGCTAACAAGACCGTCGGGAGGAACCGCGGGGGTTAAAACCCCGGATCGTAGCGTGACGAATGTTTGTGTACGTGAGATCGAGGATGAAGGCGCGCGACCGCCGTGATTCACCCGTGAGCGTCTGTAACAGATTTCACGGCCGCTTTCAGACGTTCGTAGACGTCGACTCTCACGAAGGAAACCTCATCGGGTTCCCACATCTAACGGGGTTTTGTGTCATCGCGTTTGTTCTTTGCGCGAATATTGGAAGTGGCGAGAAACCCTTGGATGGTCTCCAGGAGCCGGGAGCGCCGGCGAGGCGGAGGTTTTTCCCCCCGCTGAACAAGCCGCTCCCTCGCCGGTTCACGCTCGCGCCCTTAAATGGTCGTCTTTCTTTAAACCGTGAGACGAGGCGGTCTCGAAGGCCGGCCGGCGATCGATAAAACGCTTGTTCGACAAAGACGAGCAAAGCCGTTTCATCTCGACATATTACCAAGAAACAACTCGCAACCGAGGCTTTTTTTTTAATCTTTTTTTGGATTTTTTTTTTTTTTTTTTTTATCAACCCGGCATTTTTCGATGGGGAATCGGATCGCCGCAGAATCGGATCCGTCTCGGTGTCTCCGCGGATACGACGACAACTTGATTTAAGAGTTTCATTTTTCGCCCGGTTTGCACGTGTATCAAATCAAATTTCACATTGAAATGAATTAAAAATGCTATTCAGTCGTTCCAGACCTCTGCTTTTCTTACATTTAAAAAAATGAAAATAAAATAAAATAAATTAAAAAAAAAAAAAAAAAAACTTTATCGATCACAATATATAAAAAAAATTTGAAAATTCTTTTATTTACCTTGAAAATTGGATGAAGGTTAAGGGTTTTTTTTTCTTTAAATTAGCTTACTGGCTACACGCTTCATGCTACAATGTGTTGCTAAAGGTAACTTTGCTACATTTTTACGGCGAAACAAACGCCGCTCCTCTTTGCGCAGACGACGCTCCGGCTTCTCCATCACAACTACTTCTCCGTCTCTTCACGGACGAATCCACGACAAGCACAACTCGCGTGTTTTTCCACAATTTCCTCCGTCTAGCTAGCGGCGGGCGGCGCGTTTAAACGTCAAATGAACAAATCCATCTCGGAAAAGTCGATGCAATCGAGAGTCAAGGTTCCGTCGGATTGCTAACGTTCCACCGAATTTAGCTCCGAAATGTTAGAAGGCTTGACAAACCTGCCAAGAGTGTGTCTTCGTTGAAGTGTGTGTGTGTGTGTGTGTCAGCACTTATAAGAAACACCAACCCGACCCAATGGATTTGAGAGTCGGGTCGGTGCAGCCTTAAGGGGAGAGATGCAAAGTCAGAGGCATGGTCGCTGTTGCAGGCTAGATCTGTGTGTGTGTGTGTGTGTGTGTGTGTGTGTGTGTGTGTGTGTGTGTGTGTGTTGGGGTTTTGATCTGAAGAGGAGAGCTGTGTTTCACTGCAGGGATTTGGCCTGAGGCTCCATGTGTCTGGTAAAGATGAGCACTAGACATCTTTGATTTGTTTAGTTTCTCTCTCTCTCTCTTTTGTCTCTTGTGTTTTATTTTTGCTGAGAGCGCGATAAAGACGTCTGTCGTGTCAAAAGAAGATTTTGCGCGACCGTTAAAGTCCGGGACGGTTTCCGGTCCGCCTGGAGCCGATGTCTTCATCTTCTCGCCGTGATTTGGACGTAAATACATTTTTAATGTGACTTCATAGATGCCACTGTGCTCGTCGGATGAGTCGGATTGGCGGAGATGGCGTCCCATGATATCCAGTTTCCGGATCGTTCCCGAGGTAACCATGGCGACCGTATCGCATGAGCCACTGTCGCCGTGTAGGAATTGTTTGCGGTTCCCGGAAGCTTCTCGGGACCTCGGTTCCTCGGATGATCTCGGCTCTTGACCTGGTACCGTAGCGACGTCATGTGACGTAGGTCCTTGGTGATTGGGCGGAAGTGATAAGCCACGCCCCCATACTTCCTGCGGGCCGCAGAGCGCCATTTTAAAACTTCTCGTCAAAATAATCTTGTCACCCGTCGCATCATCCTAGAGGCTTCTTCAGTCCTAGTGACCAATGGGGAGTTTCCGGTGGAAGGGGGGTTGTTATGCTAATTAGAATTAGCATAAGCATATTTAGCATAATTAGCATATTTGGCATAATAACCATGATTAGTATTTGTATTAGCATAAATAGCATATGCTAATTAGCATTAGCATATGCTAATTAGCATTAGCATAACAAACATCTCTTTCCCCTATTTCCTGCAGATTAACTCTTCCACTTACATTACAAACCACTAGAACCTAAACCCGCCCAAAAACCTGGAGGTTATATTCGGGGTCTGTAGAACTGAATAAGCTCTCGGATCAGGGATGAAACGTCTTCAAGGGAAGAAATTCAAGTTGTTTCAGAGACGAGAAGATTCGCAGTCATTTTAAAACCTATTTGGTCGCTGCTCAGATGCGCTAAAATCGTTGCTTTTCAAAAAGTGGCGGCGAGAGACGGAGACAAACCACTGGAAAGCTAAGATGACGTAGCGTACGTAGCGCTTAGCTTCACTGTGACTAAAGCGGGAGACGAGGAAAAACCACTGTGTTTACTGTGTCTGAAGAATTACTTGATATTGCTGATCAGTTTGAAATTATTATTATTTTTATTTATTGATTTTATTTTAATTTTTTTTTTTTTAATCAAACGTTCGGTCAAAAAATTTTCATAGTTTAAATAAGGATGAAGTGTTTGTTTTTTTTACATTTCAGGCAAATTGATGCAATTTAAATCCTAGAATAAAAAATAATGTTATCAAAGTTATTCTTTGTTGCAAGTTGATCTATATTTATTTTTCTTAATGTTTATAAGGATATAGCGCTATGCAGAGATGTACATCGATTAATTTTATAGACAAATTATACTATTTAGAGTTTCGGTGGAGAGTGAGAGGGGCTTGAGATATTTTCTTCAACCGGCCCAAATGGACAAAAGCAGCGAGATGTGGAGCGACGAAGAGGTCCGAGCTGAAATCGCCGTTAGCTAACGGCTAATGATGTTAGCCATTTCCATCCGACTGGAAATGGTTATTCCTCCTCCTCCTCTTCTTCTTGGGTGATGGGTTTTGGAGTATGGAGCTGAAGGCGCACGTCCCAGACTCTTACTCCACCTGCTTCGGGAATGCTAAGCTAAAAGCCTTCTTCATACCAAAACTAGCGCAATGAAAACTGATGACTCATTGGACTCCAGGCTTGTGCAGAAGATCCCTAAGGAGAAATGCCACCTCAGGAGAATTGTCGCGGACGAAAAAAATCTCGCCGTGCACGCATGTATAGATGTGTGTGTGTGTGTGTGTGTGTGTGTGAGTGCAGGTCAGTAATTGGAGTCAAGCCATGAAGGCCCACCTAAGAGTCCATGAATAATTTGCAGCCTCCTCTCTGGCTCTGCTCTCCTGGGAATAACGAAGGGAAACCCTATCGAGGTTGGCGCTGTTGGGCGGAACGGCGGCCGAAACGCCGGGCCAAAGTTGTCGTAAACCCGCCGTCCCGTCTCCGAGAGCGGTTTTCTGAGTCGGCGCGGCATCAAACAACATCGGCCGCTCGCCTTTCAATCCCAGGAAACTCATAGAGGGTCGAGATCGCCTCGCCCGTTTCCCCTTGACTTCGCCGCACAATCGCCGTGGGAAACAGGAGGGGAAGTGGACCGGAAGAGGAGGGGTCAGGGGTCAAGCAGGGTGTGCGCCGATGTGAAAGAGTGGGCGGGGAAGCAGGAAGTGACCCCGCCTCGGGCTGGATTCACACACACACACACACGCTCGCCCCGAGTTAGCCGTTAGCCGCCGGCGTTGCGGCTCTCTGAGATCGGCATCGACGACCTTTCACCTCTGGGGGTCCGGCCTTGTTTGTCCCCCCCCCCTCCAGCTGCCGACCCCTCGGGGTGACGCGTCCGGAGGAAGTCGGGAAGCGGCGGTAAGTTGGGGGTCGTCTTCGCCGATGCGACGCCGCGTAGCTAAACGCCGCTACAAGAACAATTTGTCTTCATTAAGGCCTGCAGTTCGGTGTCGTGAACCGGCGGGAAACCAACCGTGAAGGATGAGACGCGCGCGGCATATTGTTTCACGTCAGTGTGTGTGTGTGTGTGTGTGTGTGTGTGTGGGTGTCATGGCTGCATATTAGCATAGCCTGTTGTAGCCCGAAGCGGTGGATGTTATGATTTAAAAAGTAGCGAGCGGCGTAGCTTTAACCTTCGCTCCCCCGTCGGAGTCGTAAACATGACTGGGTTTGACCTTTGAAATGATGCTCATGAGAACGGCTTCGACAATCAAAGCAGGCGTCCAGCTGGGATTCACACACACACACACACACACACACACACACACACACACAGGGTGTCACTGAGCCGTCAAGTCTAAAATGATAGCGCGATTTTTGTATTTATTTATTCATTTATTATGTTATTTAGTTGGATTATTTATATATATCTTCCAGGTGCGAAAATTATTTATCGTTAAATTATCGGTAAAAATGATCTAATACCGTAAAAACCTGTGATAAAGTGGAAAATACGCAAAATCTGGATTTTTAATCCGGGATAAGGTTTTGAAAATGAAAAATCACGATTTTTAATCGCCGATACAGTGTTAAATCTTGGATTCTTTGCCGTAATTTTCTTTTTAATTTCAATAATATATGTATTTATCAATAAAATAGTTCCTCATTTAGTGATAATATTTTCTTTATTTATTTATCATTTATTTTAATTATTTCCATATATTGTCCAGCCTTATGAGCCTTCTCTTCTTAACCTTTCCCTTACTCTTCTAAACACTTCCTATACTCTTAAATGAGTAGCGACCATATTAGAAAATGCTTATTTTACCATGAAAACAATTGAAATGAAAAATATGGAAAAATACTTTTATATCGCAGGTAGATCAATTGAAAAGGAAATGAATTTTTTTATTTTTAATCAGCAATACGGTGTTAAATCTCGGATTTTTCGCTGTCATTTGCTTAATATAGCTCTTTGCTTAATATACCTTTAATAATATATATATGTTAATAATTTATATGAATACAATACTCGCTCATTTAGTGTTAATATTTTTATTTTATTTATTCATTATTTATTTTAATTATTTACATATGTCTTCCAGCCTTATGAACCTTTCCCTTACTCTTCTAAACACTCTTAAATGAGTAGCGACCATATAAAAAAATGCTTATTTTACCATAAAAATAACTGAAATGATAAATAATTAAAAATCGCAGGCAGATTCATTGCAAAAAAAAAATAAAAAATTCAGATTTTTAATCGACGACACAATGTTAAATCTTGGATTTTTTTTGCTGTCATTTGCTTTTTAATCAGCAATACAGTGGTAAAGAACAACTGTATGTGTAAATATACATATACATGTGACATAAACGGTATATTTTTTTTAACGTTCGTCTCTCCGACGTGATTCAAACAGTGTTTTGTGAACTCGCTCCCCGTCTCACCCCTGGCTGGTTTCCAGGCGTTACATCAGTTCCTTAGCTCAGCCATTAGCGGCGTCGGAGGCTGATAAAGACGACGTTTGAAATATCTGGGCGTAGAAAGGCGGAGAAGTGTGTGTGTGTGTGTGTGTGTGTGAGTTTTGGTGACACCGAACTTCTTCTTTTAACATCCAGAGTTGAGAGGAAAAAAATAAAGATGCTATCGCCCCGAATATTGATGTCTCGCTCCCATTTAATCCCCGAGCTTTTCTTTTTTTATTTTGTGCCCCCGCTGCAAATCTGCCTGGGATTTCTATTTCCGTCTGTGTTTGCGGCCGCCGAAGTGATGGAATATTAACACACACACACACACACACACACATGCTCACACACACTCCCCCCCTGTTTCAGACGGAGAATGGCAGTGCCCTCCACGAGGCAGCTCTCTTCGGCAAGATGGATGTAGTCCGGCTTCTGCTCGACTCAGGTGGGGCTATAAATATAACCGAAGCTGCCGTGCATGCTTATGTGTGTGTGTGTGTGTGTGTGTGTGTTGTTTTAACCTGCGACCAGACGGTGCAGGTCGCCCTCCGGTGAGCCCCCCGGGCTTGTCATTGTTTTGGCCGTCCTCCCTCCGCCCCGAGGTCTAAAAGTTCACCCGGATGGAATTCCTGAGTAAAATAGCGCCGGTAGAACGTCTGCAGGCGAGTTCGGTTCTTCCAAACGCCACCTTCTGGTTCTTGCTAACGCGCAGGAACATGCTACGGCTGGAATAATAGCCGCTTTCCCCCACAATGGGGACTGTTTTGCAGGACTTTTTCAGGAACGAGATGGACCACGGACCCTGGACGAGTTCAGTAGGAACTCAAAAGATGTAGTTTAGCGGAACTCCTTAGCCACGTTTATTAGCAAATACTTCTTAAAAAGCACTGACGTGAGCGCTCAGATTTTTTTCTCGCGCCTTTTTCTGGCGAGATATTGCGCGACGAAGAAGTCCGAGCAGAGGAGCGTCAGCATTTTGGCTAGCATGAGTTAGCTAACGGCTAACAGGGCTCTCCACATGGCGCGGGGAGGAGATACATCCACTTACATTGGAATTCTGTTCCTACAACGCGACGTGATGAGATTTTAGACGTCTGTCGGAACTCACAAAAGTCGAAGGGCAAAATGTTTCCTAAAAAAACAACGCGAATGAAAGACAGTGAATGTAGCACGATCCAAGATGGCGTACAACCGAACGAAGCCGTCTTCCTCGTATAGCGTCGTGCGACGACTGATTCGTTTTAGCTTTTGTTTTTCTCTCAGAATTTCTGAACGCGTTCGTGGGAAATGACGATGTAACCGCCGAACGGTGGAGGACGTCCTGAATGGAAGGACTCCGGAACACGAACGCCGTGGCTTCGTTGTCTTCCGTTTGTTTTTGAGCGAAGAAAGTGGCTAACGCTAACTGCTAACCACAACAGGGGCAAACCCGGTAGCCGAAATGTACGATCGATGCAAAAAACAAAAGGGCGCCGTCGAATAAATTCAATCAGCAGGATTTTAATAAATGACACGGTTGCTTGTGTCCGGATGATACTGAATGAATGATTTTTAGAATTTTAAAAACATCCAGATACAATTTCCCAGATAGACGACACCCTGATTTTGTTTTATAGGTCCGGCTAATATTCAATTTCCTTCCAATTGTATCCTGAGGCTATTCAGGCACGCTAGTGTGTGTGTTTAATAGCATTTATCAATGTTCTGAACAGCTTCCTGGTTCGCTAATTAGCATTTTACTGTTTCAAACTCTGTGTGTGTGTGTGTGTGTGTGTGTGTATCCAGGAGAAACTCCAGTGTAAAAAGAAGTGATGAAAAGCACGTTGGCTGTTAATGAACTGCTTTCATGAATTAATAAAACCCAACAATCATCGCCTGGTGACTGTATCCCATTCATCTTTCGCTGACGGGAGTTTTATGGCTTTGCAGTGTGTGTGTGTGTGTGTGTGTGTGAGTGTGTGTGTGTGTGTGTGTGTGTGTGTCAGAACCGCACTTAACTTGATAGAAGCTGCTTGTGTCACATAGTTCCAGCTTGTTAAAGTTAAGTTTGTTTTCATCCGACGGTCATGTTCTGCATGTTTCTGTGCTGATACAGTTTTCTGTGTGTGTGTGTGTGTGTGTGTGTGTGTGTGTGTGTGTGTGTGTGTGCGTGTGTGTGTGCGTCATAGGGATCGACACCAATCTCAGAGACAGTCATGGAAGAACGGCTCTGGAGATCTTGAGAGAACATCCTGCGCCCAAATCCCAACAGATCACCGCTGTTATCCAAGGTAGCACACACACACACACACACACACACACTCTCTCTCACACACACTTTTGCACAACTGGAGATTATCAGGGGTCACACATCTGGCACCCTCATTTCGGTGGCCAGGAATCCGTAGAGCCCCGACGCTTTGGGAAACAAGGGTTTCTGTTTTGCGGCTGCTCGATTCTAATTGGTCGGAACCGACCCGGTGGTTTACCTGCAAAAATACACTTTCTATCTTTATCGGCGCGAAAGGAAAACGTCGGGACGGAGCGTCTCCGACTCGCGCGGGGCAAAGACGGAGATGTCGGTGGATTAGCGGCCCGGAGATGATCCCCGGAGCTTGCTGTCGCCCCCACGTCGCGTTTTTAACCCTCATATTATGCTAAGGGTCAATTTGGCCCATTGGGTCAATGGGTGAAATGGGTCAAATTGACCCTGAACATAATAAGAGGGTTAAACAATTTTAAGAATCGTCGCGTCAATCCCGGCGCGGCGTTGTCACGGCTCGTGGAGTAAGAACGTCTGCGCCCGTCCCGACTCGGCGGTTTTGTAATTTAACGTGTCCCCTGAAGTGAGTGATTAACGTCGGCGAGCATACCGCGCTTTCCGCTTGGTAACTCCGACTCCGCTCATTGAACGCTCCGGTTCCGTGTAGCTCTGAATGAAATGTCACAATTCTGGCAGCGGCTCTGAGTTTCTAACGGAAACGCCAGAGTCGGGGTGACATTTTCGTCGGACCAAGTCGGCTCAAGCCGATCGGAGGGAGGGTTCGATCTCATCCTGGCCGGACCTCCTGCTCGAGTTGTTCGGTCTTTTGGTGCTTTTTTTTCTTGTAGAAGCTCCAGAGAGTCGTAGATGAACGGCGGCGCCGGTCGGAATGAAGTTTTCCGTGCAGAGGGAAGCGTTGGGGTTCTCCCGCCGCCGTCCTTTCGGCGTTTTCGGGTTGATTAAGGGGGTCTCGGTTTTGAGACGACTTGGTTTCGTTAGGAAAATAATAACCAAATCCTTGATATCGTCAAGTCGGGCGAAGGCAGAAATGTGTCCCTAAGACTCACCAAGGCTCATTTGTGCCCAACAATAAAACCTCCCGTTGGCCGAACCTCCTATCTGTCCCACGTTCTCCTGGAGGTCTCCTGAAACGATGCAGTACCGTTGGAATTGGTGCGAGGGCAGTGTTGTTCGGTATGCTCGAGGGCGACCGGCAAAAGGGACAGAGAAGAAGAAGGTATAACCAAGGAAGAATTGTGTCCACATGCTGCTAAGTATCTAGACCTTCTTCTTACATCATCACCAGCTCCTCTGCTGTCACCAGGTTTGTCATTGGACGCTTTTAGGCAGTGCTTTTTAGCTTCGGTTGGGACTGTGTGACGGGTACCTTAGGCCTCATATCCAAAAACCGAACTGCCGAAGAAGAGGAAGAAGACAAGGACAACATGGAGGTGGAAGCTACCGCAGCGTTCATGTCCCGCATGGTGAGAATGACAATGAAGTGGTTTTATCCTCTCCCCGTTAGCTGTTAGCTACCTCTTCACTTTCTCTGGCCAAAATTGTTGATGTTCCTCTGTGAGTCCTGGAAGCCCCTCTGAGACGTAGCAGGCCAGGAGAGCTTGGACCTCTTCGTTGCTCCATTTCATGCTGCTTCTATCACTTTGGGCAACTGTCCGTAGTCTGCAAGAAGTATCTGGTGATGCATTCCTGGCAAGGAGTGGTGTAACACAAGAGTTTGGGACATGCATCTTAACCTCCAAGCTCAATAACAAACATTAAAAAGAAGAAGAGGAAGTCGACCCGGACAACATGAAGGTGGAAGCTGCCATAGCTAATAATAGTCATGGATTAGCAGATGGTTGAAGAGTTCGTATCTTCTCCCTGAGCTGCTGTGCCTTGTGAAGAACCCGTTAGCCGCTAGCTAACTCGGTACTTATTCTGGCCAAAATGTTGTTCCTCTGTGAAAATCCCTGTGAGGCGTCGCAGGCCAGGAAAGCTCGCAGCTCTTGGTCGCTCTATTTCTCGTTGCTTCGGTCATTTTGGACGACAGTATTTTGTTTTAACTTGTGGATCTGGTTTGTGGACATCGAGTAGGCATTTGACCCGCGGACAATCCTGAGGGAGGAACTCCGGGAATAGTGGGTATCGAACTGCGTTATATGAGCTGCTCGGTCCCCGTATGACCGGAGTTTGGTCCACATTGACGGTTGTAAGTCCGACTTGTCACCGCTCCTTGTCACCGTTCTGTTCATAGCAATTATGGACAGAATTTCTGGGCTCGGCCAGAGCGTCGAGGGGATCCAGTTTGGTTCCCACATGATGGAGTCTCTGCTTCTTGCAGATGAGGTGGCTCTGTTGACTTCATCCGTCCATGATCTCGGCTCTCACTGGAACGGTTCGCAGATGAATGTGAAGCAGCCGGGATGAGGCTCAGCACCTTTAAATCCGAGACCGGGGTGTTCAACCGAAATAAGGTGACGTGCCCACTCTGGATCGGGGAGGAGGTCCTGCCCCCAGTGGAGGAGTTCAAGTATCTTGGAGTCTTGTTCACTGGTGAGGGAAGGATGGAGCGGGAGATGGACAGGTGGATCGGTGTGGCGTCTGCAGCTATGCCGACTCTGTACTGGTCTGTCGTGGTGCCAGAAGGCGAAGCTCTCAATTTACCGGTTGATCTACGTCACGAGCCAAGGGTAGTGACCGAAAGAACGAGATCGCGGATACAAGCGGCTGAAATGCGGTGGCTGGACTCTCCCTTGAGATGGGGTGAGAAGTTTGGTCGTCCGGGACGAGCTCGAAGTAGAGTCGCTGCTGCTCCCAAATTAGTCGAGACAGTTGAAGTAGCTCCCGGACGACTCCCGGGGGAGGTATTCCAGGCATGTCCATCTGGGAGGAGACCACAGGGAAGACCTAGGGTACCCTGGAGAAACTATGTCTCTAGGCTGGCCTGGGAACGCCTTGGGGTCCTTCCAGAAGAGCCGGACCATGTGGCGGGGGGGCAGGAGTTCTGGAACTCGCTGCTCCGGCTCCTGGCCCCACGACCCGACTTGGGATAAGTGTCAGAAGATGGATGGATTTTTTTTAAAAATGGCCCTCCGTAGTCCGCAAGAAGTATCCAGTATCTCATAAGCCGCAAGAAGTATCCAGGAGTTCCAACGATCACCTGAGTTCCTGTGGTACCATTAAAGAAGACTCTGAAATGGGTTGGAGACGCCAAGGTCCCTCTGTTTCCTCTTCTTCTTCTTCTTCTTCTGCTGAAGGAACAGTCCAGCTCCTGGAAAAGGTTCTTGGAACTGCAAAGGGTAAAAGGGACTTAAGTTCGAAGGGAAGTCCGATCTCCGCACCACTCCAGCGGACGTATTGCTGAGCATACAAGTACAAGTGGGACGTACATTTGACACCAGCATACCCGTCAAAGTGAGCTGAGCACCAACGAGCCTCAAGAGAGATTTGCAATTCTCGGTGACGCACGGAGGTGGCGGAATTTAGGGAAAAAAAACAAAACAAGCTGAGTTCCAATTCGGGAGCGCGAGCCCCGCCTTTTCGTGTTTACAGCTTCTTGTTTTGCCCCCGAGACGCACAAATAAAAAGTCGATTATTCAGCCGGAGCGCCGAGTATTAAGAGTCTGCCAGCTATTTTCTGCCGGGGCTCGGAGGCGTGCGATGTTTGCCGAGTTAAACGCCGAATCCCGGCGCTCCCGGTCACGTAAAGTGGCGCCGCGGAATTTTAAAGGCCTCCCGAGGCCTCGGCGATAGGAGAGGAAAAAAAAAAAAAAACAGCGTCACTTTGCTCCGCTCGGGATCCCGGCAGCCGGATTCAGACGGAATCCTGAGACGGCGGCACGAATCCGACGATCAGGAAGAGATGATCGGGAAGAAGCAGGGAGGGACGGAGATTTGGACTCGGAGGCCGAGAGAGAGAAAGAAAGAGAAAGAAGGAAAGGACACAGCTGTGACTTTGTCAAGAAATCAGCTGCATGATGCCATTTCCTGTTGGAGAGGAGACAGAAAAGGACACACACACACACACACACACACACAAGCCACTTGTCATTTACTCCTTTTTATCAGCTGAGGGGTTTCTTCCTGCTCCACACACACACACACACACACACACACACACACACACAGACCTAATGAATGGATTGCCATTTAAGCCCAATTCACTTACATGTCATTTCCCGCCGCCGGTTTTGGCTGATGAACCGGAGGAGGTTTTTTTTGTATTTTGGGGCGTAACGAGAAGCACCTGCACGCCGTCTGCGGCCAATCAGGGCTCTCGGTCGGCGCCGTGCGCACCGGCGAGGCGGTTGCGGGCGTCCCCGACCCTGTAAAGTCTTGTTCTTGAAGAGGACAGAAGCGGAATGAGGGTCTGCATTTATGTCATGCTTTATGCTGGATAGTTCACACACACACACACACACACACACTGTGACTGTCAATCCTCCAATTGGGGTGACGCCCTCAAACCCCTCCTCTTCATCCGAGCTGCGTTACCTGTGGATGCTCAGTCGCGGCAGCCATCTTGAATTTACAATGCAGGTTTCCCCGCCCCCCCCCGAGGCCTCGGGGTGGATTTGACCCCGAAACGTGAATTTGTGTCGTCCTTCCTCCTCCTCGTCTTCTTCATCATCTCAACCTGTCAATCATCCCCCCCCCCCAGAGCACGTGATGGACGAGATGGAGAGACGAAGCGTCGCCGAGGAACCCGTGCGCAAATGTCCGGTTCCGGCGCCCCGGACCTCCGTCCCCTCGCCCTCCGCCTCCCCCTCCCTCAGACACAAGAGTGAGTCCAAACACACACACACACACACACGCATACACACACACTCACACACACATGTTGTGCGATGTTTAAGTGTTTCCTCCAAACAAAAATCCTCTCAGGTGATCCTAAATTGTGAGTAACAGTGCCCCCTAGTGGCAGATGCGCGCAATTACACTCGAGTTGAAATTTGATTCAAATCTGTGCAGCAGCGACCCCTTGTGGTCAGAGTGGGTATTGCAGGATGCAGACTACCCACGTTTTTGCAGGTAAAGGGTGACCCCATATCTTCAGCCATGTTTTTTTTTGTTTTTGTTTTTTTATCCCCCCCCAAAAAAAGCTTCTCCTCCTGTCTCCTCAACACCTGTAGATGCGTCAAAGCAGCTGTGTGTGTGAGTGTGTTTGTGTGTGTAACACTTATGGCTGAGTCCATGCACAGTTTAAGACCGTGCACACAGAAACACACATAACTGCAAAGGGATTCCAGGTAAAATGTAGTTGTTTTATCAGGTCAGGGTTGGTGTTTCAGGTTGCCGCTCGGCTCTCTGGAGGTTGCCATGGTCTCAGTGAAGTTGAGCGAACATTCAAGTGAAGGTTCTTGTTCCTCCCGCAGACGACGCTGTGACGAGCGAGCTTTCCAAGCTGCTCCACGAGATAAAGAAGTGCCGGGACAGGGACTACTCCTTCGAGGAGCTCTGCCACACCATCTCCTCCCACTCCGTGGAGAGCTTCGCCAGCGGGCGGCTCTCCGACGAGGAGCGTCCGGATCGGCCCAACGGGACCCTGACGCGGGTCGGCAAGGTACTGCGTTCACCGCCCCCCCCCCCCGGTTCTTTAAAATAAAAAAGTGCACCGAGTTCCACCCGCCGACGTCGTACAAGCAACCTGATCGAAACTCACCAGTTTATCAGATTTGCTAAATGCCAACAGAACAACACAAGTTCGTGCCTTAATCTAGATCAGGAGTCTGGAACTCAATTGCGGCCCTCGGAAAAATATTTTGTGGCCCCCTGCCCGAAATTAAATCTTTGTGTTAGTGCGGCACGCACGTTTTTTTCTCACATGCATCTTGGGGTTTTATACAGTGGGTTTCAAAAAAAAATTAAAAAAAACAGGCAAGGAAAAAATGAAATGTAACTTTGCAATGTATTTTTTGCTGCTAATTTGAAAACAAAATGATTTTTTTGATTAAAAAATGTGTAGTGACATTGTTAGAACGATCTTTCCTTTTTCTTATTTCTATAAAAACCACAAAAAGAAAATGTGCAAAATGAAAAAGATTGATTTAATAACCAGAATAGCCTTGTAAACATTGTCCCTCTTCTTATACATGCTACCAATCCATTTTCTGACAAATTCTAGTGACAAATTTTCCCACAGTGACAAGATTTTCTCTTTCAACTCAATATTTTTAGGGTGCAATTTCATCGCCTATTTTTCAATATGAATTTATAAATAAAATGAGTTTTATACCCCCGATCTAGATGTTTGCTTGTTCCGCTGAGGGGAACACATGCTTGTAATGTGGCCATCCGGCCAGCAGGGGGCGCTGTCGCACAATGTGAGCGCTTCATGCATCCAAGAAGGCAAACACCTTGGGACCATAATAATAATGATAATAATAATTTTTACTAATATAAATGTTATCATTATTACAAGGTTTATCAATAGGACGTTGATGACATTTTTGATCCTTATTATCATCTTTACTATTATTATGTTGATGATTCTATTCTGATTATGATTGTCGTTATTATGATGTTGATTATGATGACTGGTTTTATTATTTTTATTAAAGTATGGTTATTGTGCTGATAATGATGATTGTTTTTATGACACTGATGATTATTGTTGCCTTTACTATTATTATTATTATGTCATAATTTTTATTATGATCATCATTATGATGATGCTTATTATTATTACCATTATTATTGTGATTTTTAGTGTCATTATAATGATGAGAATAATTCTTATCATTATTATTAATATATATAGAGTCCATTATTCAGACATTCAGATCCATTCCACACACAGTAAATAAACTAAAATAATAATAAAATAAATTAAAGAGAACTGATAACATCTTTTTAGGTTAACGTATGAACGGATTGGAGGAGCATTTATCAGTTTTACCAGCGAGAGCCGAGCACAGAGGTCATCTATCACACTGACCAACCTGCCTGAGCCTGTGGACCACACACACACACACACACACACACACACACACACACACACACACTCACGTGCACATTCACACATAACATGTCAGGAGTAGGTTGACCGTGATCAATAACTCATCCTTTTCTCCAGTAGAGTAATACGCCCAATATGGGAGCGAGCAACGGCATGTTTACACACTGTCCTTAACCGCTCAGAGCTATCAAACACACACACACACACACACACACACACACTACATGTATGTAGAACACACACACCTCAGCTCAATTAGACTGTAATTATCTTTTCATCTTGTGTACCACTCTCTCTGCCTCAGCACCAATTTGTATTCTATTACTGACTTCTGTTAGGTGTGTGTGTGTGTGTGTGTGTGTGTGTGTGTGTGTGCGCTCCCAGGCAACGGGCCCTACGTGTGGCCAGAGCCATTATGGGATGCGCTGTGTCTGTCTTTCATAAATAACACATGTGGAAACACACGTTGCGTTTCCTCGGCAGCGAGTGTGTGTAAAGTCTGGCACATCAGCATGTGTGTGTGCGCGTGCGCGTGTGTGTGTGTGTGTGTGTGTGTGTGCATGTATATCCGTCTCTGCGGAGAACCAATCGGCCACCACGCAACAAAACCAGTACTACAACAGCAAAGGAGGTCAGTGGAGACCAGAACTATGAATGAATGAATGATTGGATGCAATTTTCCTGCTAATTGCTAGTGCTAGCACACTCTCAGCGCTCAAGAAAACCTATTCAGCCAATCATATGATACGATACCTACGCAGCCAATCACGGCATTGGCAGTACTTGCGCGCGTGCTCTGCCCATACGCGCTATGTAAGAACGATAATGACAGTGTGGCGGAGTTAAGTGACGCTAACGCTAACTAATGCTAACATGCTAACCCTTTATCAAGTGAAAAAGAAATGCTCACAGTGGTCCTCAGTGTGCTCAGGGAGGTTGTCTGTATGCCCAGACATATGAAAAATTAGAGGGAACGTTGCTTGTATGTCTACGTAATGTGTGAATGAATGAATAAATGGTTGTATCTACGATGTGCGGATGAGAGGGTGAATAGTTTTGAGTTTATTTGGAGTGTGAATGAGTGAGCGAGCGGATGATTGCGTTGACAAAGTGTGAACGAATGAGTGAATGGTTGTTCCATTGATGTGTGAATGAGAGGGTGAATAGCTGTATGTTTTTATAAGTAAATGAATTAGTGAATGGTTGTGTTTATAATGTGTGAATGAGAGGGTGAATAGCTGTATATTTATATGATTTGTGAATGGATGAGTGAATTATTGTGTATGAATGAGAGGGTGAATGGCAGCATGTTTAAATGAGTGAATGAATGGGTGAATATTGCATTTACACGTGAATGAGACGGTGAATGGCTGCATATCTATGATTTGTGAATTGTTGTGTTTACAACGTGTGAATGAGAGGGTGAATGGTTGTATGTTTATATAAGTAAATGAATAAGTGAATGGTTGTGTTTATAATGTTGACCAAACTAATAATATCACAACAATATCACTTTCATTTTGGGTTATACTTATTTTATTACCTGTTTATGTATTGTATAGTTATTTTATTGCCTATTTGTATATTTTATATATATTTTATGCCTATTTGTAAATTTTATATATATTGTCTATTTGCACAATTTAAAATATGTATTGTCTTCCCAGGACGACAGATGGAAATTAGCCATGAGCTACAATCTGGTACAAACATCTCTGCCTCTGTGCTTATTGTAATTGTACACTGTCCTAATAAAGTCTTTAAACAAAAAAAAAAAACTAAAACTAAACTGATGTGTGAATGAGAGGGTGAACGGTTGTACGTTTCTATCTGTGACGGACGTGTCCGGGTTGAACCTGCTTCCCAGCCAATCACAGCTGTCCGTCACATACCGATAACGAATGAATGAATGGTTCCTCCGTTGTTCATTCGTAAACACAACCGTCACCGAAGGTCCTTTTCCGCCGCCGATCTCGAATAGATACGCAAACAGAAGAGATCCGAGGACGTCGCGCTTTCCGATCAGACGCCGCTTTTTCCCGGGATCGCATTCCCCTTGCTTCCAAATCGGCGCTCCATTAAAAACAATTTCCAAGTGACGTCGAAAGTCACCCCCTTAGGTGACTTTAGCCATGTTGGAATCAACTCCTAGCAGAAACTACGTGAAGTTCTGCAAGTCCAGCGGAACCTTGACTTGGGAGAACGTCGTTTTTTCCGATATCCGATCCGTCGCTCGGGATGAGTTATGATGAGCGTTCGATGCCGACTTGTTTGTGAAAGGCGTTTAAAAACAGTTGGGCGCGCAGCCGACCGCTAGCTAGCTCAGAGACCGTCGTGGAGAAACACGAGCGAGGTGTCGAGATGGAGAAGTCGTCGTCGGTGAGATACCGAGAGCGGGAACGTCAACGGACGAGGCGAGGAAGACGGATTGATGATTTTAAAAAGCGGAGCGGCGCTCAATCCGATGCTAAATGACGGTTAGCTTCAGGCGTAGCAAAGCGCGCAAGTCACGTTGTAGAATTAAGTAAGCTAAGCGATATCACGTATTATCATTTGTTATACAATTTTTCTTATTTAAAAATGTGTTACAAAACTGTGGGGTTGGAAGGGATTGATATCGTTTTTGTTCATTTTAACAGAGAAATTTCTATTTACGAGCAAATTGGGTTACGAGTTCGGAAACAATTCACCTCCCGAGTCAAGGTTTTACCGCATAACGTCGATGAGTTCGCCACGAGCCCGGCGGCGGTGAATATTTAACAACGTCCTCTTTGAGTGACGGCTGTTTGATTGATTTTTTTTTTTTTAATTTTTGATTTTTATGAACAACCGCGTCCGCCTCGGGGTGTTGCAGAGCGACTCGCCATCTGCGGTAATTGGTGACCTTTTGGATTCCAGCTTCATTTCCCGTCTCCCGCACGGCTTCTGTCCCCCCTTTGTCTTCCCTCCGCCGGAAGATGAATCCGAAAAGATCCGTCCGCTCGCTAGCGTCCCCTCGTTTTCGTTCAATTGTTTTCCGAGACCTTTTCGAATCTTCAGGTTCCGGCGTAATCCCGTCGTGGCCGGCGTCCTCCGCAGTTACCCGAGGCGTCGGGCGGGCGGGCCGACGCCTCCAGGGACCCACGGCGAAGGACACGGTGTGAATGCCTGAGCGAAAAGCCGCTGTGCAGACGTAGCGTCGCCCCGAGCGATTCTCTCTAGCTTGTCTTCGCCGGGAAAGATTTACCCGAAAGTGTGTGTGTGTGTGTGTGACGCAAAGGGAGCTGAACACTCTGCTGATCCAGTACAGGGCGAGTTGTTCAATATAGTTGGAAAAAAGTGAACTTTCTTGCAAATGGAAGTTTTCGGTTTGACATCAAAAGAAGCAAAGATCCGGGATCTGCATTTATTTATGCGGGTATGTTTTATTCATCGTTGTTTAGTTTGCATCTGGACGGTGTGTTTATCGCGCTTGATTCAAAGAATTAATCTGGGAGATGTGTCTTTAGAAAGGCCTCTTAAGTGCGTGCACACCAATGCACAGAGGCCTGGTTTACCCTAATTAAGACCACTGTGAGACTAGTTAGCTATGATTTACTTTTCTGCGACGAGAAGACGGGTAACCTTGGTGTGTGAGCGGTAGGGAGCGAGACATGTACCTCACACTAATTAGCTTAGCACAAATTACGAGGCGCGCTACTTGCCGATTCATGCAAAGCATACATGTCAGGGGTCTGGCTGTGCAAACAGCCCTTAAAATACTTGTTTTTTCAATGCGGTTTTGTAGGTGTGTCGTTGTTAGCCGGCGATGTGTGTGACCAGGCGTCATTGTTCACCCCCGCCTTTCATTTCAAGCCCTCGGAGAATCCGGCGCGTGAACTCTGACCTCTCCAACGTCGACCGAGTGTTACTGTATGCCGACGTTGCGGTGATTTGACTGTTTGCGTTCCACAGAGGCCGACCCCGCCCCTCGCCGTGGCGATGGAGGAGGAGGAAACGGAGAAGAGTTGCGGCCCCGCCGGGTTCTGGGAAGCCTTGACGCCCTGCAACGGCTGCCACAACCTGGGCTTCTCCAGCTTGTCACAGGTGCGCTCACGCACGCTAACACCACGCGCACACCGCCTTTTCCAATCAGCGGCGTGCTAATGTACCTCCGATGTTTTCATCGCATCGTACCTCCATAATGTACCCGGAAATTACAGGCTTCTGGTGTCGCCATTGTTCAGCGCGAATATGTCGGCCGGTTGCCGTGGGAACTCAGGGAACAAGCCGTCACCTTAGAAAGACCGTCTTGCTCCTGGAAACTCCGGGAGCTCTGGTCTTCGCTCGTCCGACTTCCCCTTCCTGATCGCGCTCGCATTTTGTAGCCGTTACGACGGCAATTAGCGCTGGCTTGGTGAAGTCAGAGCGGGTAACGGTCACCTGACATATCTGACACGTAAAAGGTTAGTCATCCCTGCAGGGGAAATCTAAATGTATTAGCATCGAGCAGCAGTGAGTGGAATATGAATGCCGATCGCGGAAGATTAAATTCTTTAATATATTTCCCGGCATGAAGGCTGTTTTTGTTTTTTGGTTCTCCTTGGTCCCCCGGCTGTGCAGGTCGTTCGGGGAGCCACGTCGGTCATTTGCAAAGCAGGTCCGGATGGTGAAAATAACTACGGTAATCATTGCTAAGTGTCGCGCGGTCCGTTTCGGTTTGGACTCTCCTAATGCAGATATTGAGTATCATCACCGTGGGTGTACCAGGGGTGCAGTCTGGAGAAATAGCCCCTATCGATCCTGCCCATTCAGATAAAAAAGTCAGAAAGTCTCTTATAAGCTATTTCCCAACTGTAGGAACTTTTTTTGCGGTTTCAGGAACGGTACTGTTTTTATTTTGTGCATTCGGGCAGCATAGCAACCAGGGACCATTGCCCTTACCTCCTTTTAGCTCCTGCCCCAAGGCAGGTACTTTTTATGTATAAGAACATACAAGTCCATTCCCAGATACTTCTTGCAAGCTTTGGAGTTCCCTTCTCAAAACCCATCAGCTGTTCTCTTGTGACAAAATAGACCGAGCTTGCGAGAAAACAGAGCAATGAAGACGTCCAAGCTGCTCCGGTTTGCTAGGATCCACATTTCGGCCGATATAAGTTTGGAGTTAGCCAACGGCTAACGGGGTTCTTCACCAGCACGGCAGCTCAGGGAGAAGATACAAACACTTGGGCCCATCTGATAGTCCGTGGTTGTTATTCCACGAACGCTGTGGACAGTTCTTGGAACCGCGTTCTCGCCAAAACCTTCTTCTCGTAGCAGCTGGACTTCTTCAGTTACAGGAACAGAAGAAGCCCCTCAGATCAGAGGTGAAACTTCTTCAAGGGAAGATAAATTCAGACGTGCCAGAACTGAGTTCTCAGAACTTTTCTGTCCAAAAGCTGCGGTCGTCCATCAGCCAGTCTGCAAGGAGGATCAACTACCTTCCTAATACCCAAGTCTTTGATTATGCCTTCTTTTTCATTTTCTCCAAGCTAGCTGGGATCAGCTAGCTTCGCTCGTACATTTGAAGAAGCTTTTGCAAAACCCAGATGCCCCCCCGAAAGAAGACATCGTCCTCCAACCCCCAAAATAAAGCATTCCTTTTGGCGTTCGTCCCTCCAAGCTGACCTCGGCATCACGTCCTGTCCTCTGGTAGCTGCGGACGTCCTCAGACGGGTTCTTGGCGATCGATACCATAAACAAACGCTCTTTCGGTTACATGTAAAAGATCATTTTGCTCTAGTCTTCTTTTTTCTGTCCACGATGAAGCTAGTAGTTGGGTTGACCAGGGATCCGGTTACCGCCGTCTCCCCTCCCTTGGTTGGTTTGCGCTGCTTCACTACCTCGTCTATTCAGGCGCTCGCGTTTTTCCGTCTTTTCATGCCACCCGCAGCCCCACGTGCTCTGGGTATCGATGGGATTGAGCGCGTGGAGACGAGGTCTTTTAGCCGGGAAGTTACTCGCCGGCTCAAAGAACGGGACGACTGACATTTGTAACACAACAAGGCCCCCTGTCTTGTGAAGCTGGCGGCGGCCCCGGACTCCTGGCTCGAGGCCGATGGGGGGTTAGCGCTGAAGTGAACATTCGCACTTCCCTGCGTGGACGGGCGGAAACTCGGTTGTTCTCTCACCGCCATCCAGAGCCCCTTTGTTCCGATCATCAAATGTGAGATCCGTCACCTTTCTACTTGAGCTTGTTCTCCCCCGGTTTGCTCTCCATCTCACCCCGCCGCTTGTTATTTTGAGCAGAGGATAATCTTTGTATTTGATTATTTTTGTCAGCTCCCGCTCCGGACTGCCACCGACTTGCGTATTCTTCTTTTGGGTACCTCAGAAGGTACGTCCTGTACTCTGAGAACTGGAGATTTACGCCAAGAGCTTGAAGTGAGATCGCTTTTGTCAAGAATGTAATTGATGCGTGGATAAAGAACCATTCGTCGCTGTTCCTAGCGTCCGCTTTGTTGTTGATTTGACTCCAAATGGATTTAAAGGACACTATGCAGAGTTGCCTAAGGGTTCATTTGTGCTCAATGTTCAGATCGCGCCTTCTGTCCAACATCTGCATCCACTTCCTGCGTAGTTCTGTATATTTGCGCATGCGTAGCCAAACGCAACAAACGTAGCAGTACGACTGAAAGTCGGGGGCCAGTGTTGTATGCTCAGTTGGGACCAGCAAAAGGAACAGAGAAAATAGATGCAACAATGGTGTCGGTATAACCGACCACTATTGGTCGGAACTTGGAAGTGACTTATGAACTCTTCAGTGCTCTCTGGTGGATGTATTACCATGGCAACGTGAGACACGCATGGGTAGTATCTGTGCAGTGGCACTTGACAATGTCTGAAAGGGATGTACCTTTTCCTACCTTCCGTAAAATTTTACAAGCACGACGTGAGTGAATGAGGCCATTGAGAAAACGTTTCCTAGGATGACAAACCATGTGAGAACTTCAGTCATTGCCTCAAATTTATGTATGGCTCCTGCTGTGTCCAGCTGGCCAATGGAAAGAACGCATCTTTAAGGCTCTTCTGCGGCAGTCGGTGCCATTGTAACCTCTTTGTCATTTCCCTGCATGCTGCTCCAGTGAACCACCGATGTGTTTGGGTACCAGTCTGGTTCTTGCCAACCTTCACAAGTTACTTCGCAGAGGAGGAGTTGGCCTTGACAGATGAGGCGACTGAAACCTCAAAGTTGTTTTTTTTTTATCCAGAAAGGGGTTCAAAAGTTCTGTTCAACCGTTTTAATGCCGTTCCTTCGGACTTATACATGTGAGAAGGACCAGACTGGAAGGGCGAGGCCACAGGAAGTGGAGATAGAGAAGGCGGAGGAGTTGAAGTACTTTGGGTCAGTGGAGAGGTTGGAGGAGAGGTGAAGAAACCGGTGCAAGCCGGCTGGAACCGGTGGAGAAAAGTGTCAGGGGTTATGAAAGAGTATCAGCCAGGATGAAAAGAAGGTGGAGAAGATAGAGGTGAGAACAGAAATGGCGCAGAGGAGGCAGAGGGCAAGATGGGACTGAGGAGGATGGAGAGGAGCAGGACTCGTACATCAATGGGGACAGCACATGCAAGGTGTTCTGGAGATGACAGGAATGGTGAAGGTCCGGGTAGAAGGTTGCTGAGGTTGTAGACCAGGAGGAAAACCAGAGGAGAAATGTATGGATTGAGGAACAGGGAAAGGAGAAGCAGAGGAGAAGGTTAGATGGAGGATTTGCAGAGGCCACCCCTGAAGGAGCAGCCTAAAACCATGAAGAATGGCAGAATGTCACGACATAGGAGGCCAAAGTCGGACGTCAAACTTTTTCCTCTTGGACACGACTGGTGGCCTCCTCCACTTTCTTCTGCTGTGCAGAAAAAAACACCCTCTTCTCATTTTATAATCCGGATTTGACGGAAGACGCGACTTATTCAAGCCTGGATCCAGTTTCCTCCCCAAACCTTAATACAATAATAGATCTTGTGTGGAAGTTTGCACGAGGAACCCGTTATTGAATTGTGCGTCTGTTTATCCGGCAGATGTTGATCGGATTAGCGGGCAAATCAGAAGGAATGCTAGATTTACTTTAGCACGTTATTAGCGCCACATGCTAGCGCAAGAGCGTGTTTTCTTTTGTATCAGAAGTCGGGGGGGTTTCCTCCAAACACGTCGACACGCGAGCGCCGGCGTCAGAGGCGTGGAGGAAGTTCCCGCCGCTTTGGCGGCTTGAAAATAACCTTGAAATCAAAATTCAAGGGGGGGGAAAAAGAAATAACAAGGGCAAAGATGTCGTAGCTTTGTTCAGGAGCAAGTGCAAGGGGAAGATAGCGAGAGAGAGGGGCTGGCTGGGTTGCCAGGCAACACAGGAATTCATAAGATGTCAGGCGTGGGATGCCCACCATTGACACATAAGAATCACAGGTGCGTCAGTGTGCTGCACCACACACACACACACACACACACACACACACACACACACACACACAGGACTTTGCTCACGCTGTGCGTTTTGTTGTTAAAGTATCGTTCCGATGAATCTCAGGCTTCGTCAAAATAATTGCAGTATTTAAAGTATCGGCATTTCGGACACCTGAATATAAGTCGCCCCGGCTGAAAAATAACGAAATAAATGTATTTGCACATTTATAGGCTGAGCTTGTTTTGTCTTTACGGTGTTTTGTTTCCGAGCAGCGCCTGTGACGCGGCTGAGGAAATAAAATTGTCTTCTTCGGTGTCGGAATTGAACGTCAGAATTTCACGGTAATTTCATCGGTCCGATGTGAATGTTTGGTCCCGGCGAGTAAAAGTACCAATAAGAACAGGAGAAAACATTTGTTTTTTTTTGTTCGTTCGTTCGTTCGTTCATTCCTTCATGTCTTCGGGCTGCTGCAGCCAATCACGGCCCTGCAA